>NC_051161.1:81123211-81343210 GCF_013339745.2 Dermacentor silvarum
GAAGTCTAAGGGCGACGAAATCGTCGCCGCGCACCGTATGCTGTATGTGCGAGTGAAAGCGCGTGAGGGACGCGCGCTTTCACGGGGAGCGAACGCACGGCAGAGAGAAAACGCGACTACTTCCGTCGCGCGGAAGGCCGTGGGGAGATGGGAGGTAGTAAAGCCCCTGGGATTTAGTAGGGAGAGGAGGCGACGTTTAGCTGCGGCACCAAATGCGTAGTTATTTAAAAACGTTACCAGGCGAGAAGGCGGTAAAGACTGCCGATCTCGACGAGAGTCCCGTTCTGATCTCATCGAAAACCTCCGAGCCACCGCCAGAGGCACCGTCGACAGTCATCAAAGCCGCGCGCGTTCGGTGCGAACGCGGGTAAAACACCGACGGCGTGAAAAACAGTTCTGTGCGTTGCTGGTATTGCGGACATGTCCAAGTTTATACAGCTGATAAAACTAGTATCCTTACACCGTATAGCTCTCTACTAATTTGCTATCGAAATTGATGCTTCGCCTTTCGGGTGAAGCTGCGACATTTTTTTTGCAATTCTCTGCCATCGAAATGCGGCCGCCGCGGGCGGGATTCGATCCCGCGACCTTAGCAGCGCTAATTTCTACGGGAATTGCAAGGCGAGCTGTTCAAGCCAGCATGGGTAGTACATGGATTTGTCTAAACTTCGTTCTTCTGACGGCTTCGCGCGACTTTGTAAAGTTGCAATTTTCACGAAAGTACTGGGTCGTTAATAACTAAAAAAATCTATGCCCCTTTCTTAAAGAACGATGGTTGAACGCGACACTTTCTGCCATGCAAACAGAATCAAACTCAAAGTCCAAAGCCAGCGACCACGCAACGAGCTCAAGAAATGCTGAGCGATACGATGCGATGCACATGTGATTTGATTACTTGTTTAGGATGGTATTTTTTGAACGTTGAAGTTGAATGAAGAGACATTTCGCTAAGTTGCATAGCCTTTATTTTAGATTATTGAGCTGTTGATTACACGCACACACTCTCACTTTCACGGACGACTCTACACTTGCACAGTATTGCCTCATGATTGCTTTGGTAAACGGTCAGAGGCTCTGCCGTTGCCGATACACGGGATTGGCCTTACGGGCACGATCACGCTCACGCTTACGTTCGCGTAAGCGTAAGCGTGAGCCTCTTCTTCTGCCGTGCGCTGCACGCGCGGCCTACCTATGGTGAATGCGTTATGTGACACGCGTAATGAAATGCAGATATATACAGTTCGTCTGGGTAGCGGGGCATTGCAGGTCCCATTGTTCTTATCGGTGCAAGTGCGAATGTAAACTGTAGTGTTTTAGGATAAGTATATCGTGCGCCGTTCTATTGTCTGCAGCAGATGCGCAGCCTTTGTTCTATTGAGCGCGCAAATAGTTCCATTGTGTAAGTTGGCTTTCTTGCAGTGTGTTTTCGGCGCTCACAACCGAATCAGTGAGACATGGAAAGCTTCGCTTTAATAAAGATTATTCAAATTCTCTGGCGGCCGCATTCGAACACAGGTCCTTTATCACAGAAGCCAAATATTGAAAGCATTACGCCACTGACGCAGGCATCGACATGCGGCATAAAACACCCTTATGAATTTCTCGCTGGCAAAGCCAGCGGGCCGAGACGCTTGCCTCGTTTCGATTTGGCCACCTAGACGAGCTGAACCGCAGCAACTATAGTAGCGATTGGGCGTGTTCGCAGATTCTTTTGCACTCAGAGAATGTATAGATTGCTAAAAGCGGAATAAACAAAGCCACAAGAATGTCTGAATCCACAAGCACGAAGATCGGACAAACCCTCGTACGTATTACCCATAATTCCCGTGTTGGCTGAACGATAGCAGCGCCACCAGAGTTCCTTCTAATAAATATAGTAGGAAACTGTATGGTCTCCACATTACCCGTGACTTCACGAGCCCTTTTATAGAAGTGCGGCAGGAACTCGCTTCATTGCAGTGTCTGTTCAGGGCATGAGCGCGTAGAATGTGAGCTGAGTAGGCCTAACCCGCGCGCTTGTCTGGAACAACTGAACGATCGGCCGAGCTGAATCAATTCTTCCCTGACCACATACACGTATTTGCGAACCATACTAGTTGTTTAAGGTGCGGCCACTCGGGAGAAAGCGGTCTCTTGAAACCACTGTCATAGTTTGAACGCCTTCTTTTTGATCACATAACCAGGTAATTTGCATTAACCAGGCTACATGTAGGCTGCACCGTGAACCGCTCGTATTTTCAGTGTCTGATAACTTCTAAAAAAGATTACTCACGCTGTATGAGCTAATTGAATAGCCGTATAACGACACCAATAAAACTTTCAGCATGAGAGGAGGTTTGGTAAGCTGGAAAAAGCAACTGCGGTGGGCCTCATTATCAGATCGTATATAGTTCTGGCTCGTAAGACCCCAAAGTTGAATTTTTGTTGTGTATGAGCTTTTACGCCTGAATAGCGTTGCATTGGCAAAAAAAAAAGGAAATGCTGGCCCTCCCGTAATCGAGAGGAGATGTAAGCACGAAATTGCTACCGGAAAATCAGATTGGTGCCGCGACGCAGGCCTGAAAGTTTACTGAGCCGAACTTAACCTGTTTTGAACTGAACGTCATTGCAAGTCTCGTCTCGGGCAAAAACCATCCGTGGCGCGCCGGGCGCTGCGGGCGTGGTGATGCAGCGTGGCACCATCTCTCGAAGGAGGCGGCGCAAAACCCGCACCGCGGAACTTACAGGCCGCTGGCGTGTAAGAGAGCACAGGCAACCCTGTATCAGCGCCAAAAGATGACAATCAAGAGTATGGTGCACTGTATCTGCCTTTTGAACCTCGCTATTGGAGCGACAAATTAAACTTGAGCGTACTGGAAGTTACAGCTGGAGTGATATTGCGAATTAACATACATGAGGAAGAAATCGGAAGCAAAACATTTTTTGTAACCTTTTTGGGCAGTAAGTAGCGTATGTAATGGGGTCCTGTACAAGATGTTAAGCGCCCGAGACCGCGTTTTCTTAAGTTTTGACTGGTTGCCCAGATGATCTCGTTTGGCTTTCGCAACGATACCCGGATGTTCTCGTTTAGTTCTGGCCCCATTCTTGAGTGCCCGGATAATGACTCTGGATTTTGGCTCAAGGTCTCTTGAAGGTGGCCGACAAAGGGAGCTAAAAGCATTTGATGCTTAAAAAAAAGTCTTGCGGCAGTGCTTTCTTAATCAAACTTGTTCTTTGCCTATAGTTGGTGCATTCTAAAGAAAAACACGTTAACTGTTAAAAGGTTAAAGAAAAATGAAATACATTGTTCTTCGGTTTTGTGTTCCGTCTTCCTTTATCAGCAAACTTGTTTGTCCCTTTGCTTCAGTCATACCTTCTTGTCCACTGGCACTGAATATCGGCGAAGAGACAACGTTGTATGGCCTCTATAAAAATTACGCAGATATTCAGCCTCTTTTGTCACACTGGTACATATCCAATCTAGAGAACTGACCAAGAATGGACCCACAACCAGTAGTACATACCTAATGGCTAAATCAATGAAAATTAGGTAAGTCAAAATAACCTTTCGAATTTATTGCGATATTTCATTAGGAGATCAGTGTGCTTTGTTGACACATATCACTCGACCTATTGTGTAACGGGTAAGGGTTTGATGTAGGAATTTTTTTTTTGGCTACGTAGAACCTAGGTGGCGGTTACTGCCACTTCAATGCCGGGCCGCAGGCATGGGTTATATAATCGCGTTTCTTGGTTCTAGCTTTCGGTGAACATATAAAATTCACAAATATATCCGCCGAGTAGCCCACCGACCCAGGAGCCGGATGAGCAGCAGCAGTCGGCCCGCAAAACCCGCGAGGGCAGACAAAGCAAGCTTTGCTTTAAAAAACAACTTCGTAGACAGCGTGTGGACATTAATATCTCAGCTATCGTTTCAGCGTATACTTTACGGGCGCATGAAGCATTGAGCCCTGTTGGCGCAAGGGTTCTTCACTAAAGGAGGAAGCGCCGCGCCTGCCGGTCCTTCCGCCGTTTCCGCATTTATGTCGGCGTGTTCGATAACTCGAGGTTGAAACTTCGCCGCCAGCCCCTGCGCCATTAGCTACCGCAGCTAGTGGCTGCTGTTGCCTCGGCGCACCATCTGGTGGTGGCGTGCCTTGCTACCGATGGCGCCGCGAAAGAGATGCGTGCACTGACATAATGGCAGCTCGCCAACCGGTAAGAGAAAAATGAAGATCGTCGGGGGAATAGAAAGCGCTCTCGCATTGATCGAGGCGATGATGATCAGGCATTGTTCTCCGAAGGTGAAAAGTTTGCGCAACAGGCATCACTGAACAAGTGACGCACGATGGACCGCTTTGTGTCACGTCCAGAAAATCTCCAAGCCGAAACGCGCAGGAATAAAGAAAATAAAAACGGGACATGCTTCATTTTCCGCGCGCCTCTCTCTCTCTCTCTCGCTCGGCCAATGTGCGTGTGCAGATGTATGTGCGTGCGTGTGTGTTTGTGCGTGCGCGCATGTGTGTGTGCGCACACGTTTGGGTATGCCTGTGTAGTCGTCGATATCTGCGTGCCTGTTTATGTTTTGGTGTCTCTGTGCGCACGTGTGCTTGAGTGCATGTGCATTTGCCCGCATATTATTTTCATAGATGAAAACTGGTCATATAATTACAACTCATGAATGGTGTAGCGGCTTCTTAGGTGGTAAACGTGTAAGTACAATAGAGAAGGCCCTACAACGCACGCAAATGTGACACCAAATTAAAAAAGGCGCCTGATATGCATAAAGAGCTAACCCCGGAAAAGGCGGAGACAGTACGCTGAACCTGCAGAGCAAGAAGGCATGAATGACTCGGCCTAATTGCGATGGCCTCATATATCCCACGCATGTTGCCAAGTGCCAGGCCCAGACCCTTCTAATTTTGAAAGCTACGGATAAGTCTGTGCCCAAATTTTAGGTTCTATTTTCTCTCTCTCTCTTCCCTTTCCTGGGTTGAGTGGAAAGGTACTAGTGCCGGGTTCGTTTGCCTAACTTGCTAAACACGTCGAAGTTTCGAATATCGTTAAGGTCCGCGTTTTTCTTGATGAAATAGAATTATTTAAAGCTAATTGAATGAATGGGGATAGAGAACGATGGCACTCTTTTAACAGTAGTTATTGGTTAGCAGTTTGAGGAATTTGTATTGATTCTGGAACGCAGTGTCCCACTTCGCAACAACGTTAAATGCACACTGCACGCTCGCCGGTATCCTAAAGGTTAAAAAGAAAGCGAGAGAGATAAACGAGATAGGAAAGGCAGGGTGTTAAACTGGAATACAAAAATGCAGTTGGCTACCCTGCACTGGAGAAAGGTTCAGGGGAGACAGATAGATAATGAAAAATGCACACGCATAGAAACAGAGGGGGAAGATAAACAGACACACACGCACAGGAACTAAGGATTGTCACAGTCGTTGAAACAGGTCGCTTGACGGGGGAATTTCAGTAGCGCCTTCGTCGCCTTCTGGTGTGAAGATTGCATCAGCCGGCACTCTAAAATTGTCTGCTCAGAAAGCGGCCGGTCGTTGAGGCGTGCCAACGCCGTCACGAGCGACTGTCTCTGGGAGCTGTAGCGGCGACAATAACACAGGATATGTTTGCTTGTTTCCTCAGTGCCGCAACTATCAAAGACAGCACTGTCAGCCACTCCGATGCGGCAAGCAAAAGCATTCGTAAAATATAAATGTTCGAAAAGCCATTCGTCGGGTTTGAGAGTACAAGCCTCCATAAGGTAAATCACAAGCAATACGATAAATGCCGGACCAACCAAGGACACATGCCTCAATGGCAGTCGGTAGGAAGTTCATACTGCTCTTTCTTGTATTACAAGAGCGAATAATTTGTTTGGTTGGAAGAATTCTAAAGCTTCCAAGTAAATTTCTTTCAGAAATGCTCTAACTTAAGCAAGGAGGTAACTAGAAACCAGAAGCCCCACAATCAGCGTCATGGTGTCCATGCACTTGAGTATTTTGCTGCTCTGTCAAAGCGTCACTTCTGTCTACTGCCGACACAATCTCGTCAGTAAGTGCGCTGGATGATTACGTCTTAGCTCCGAACACCGTCAACCAGCGACCATGCACATTTGACACATCTTCTTCTTCATAATTTTTTTTTCGTCTCCTCGCAGCTGCCCGAGCATGATTTTTGTCGCAGCCGAGACTAAACGTATCAGAAACACGATGTCACCGTGTAGATAAAGTTTCCGGCGAATCCATCGAAGCCGTCGTCTAGGTCTGCAATAACGTCTCGAAGCCGATGGTCTTGAAACGACGCGTGACGAGATGCGAGGGCCGTGATAAGGCAATGGGGCTGAGTAATTCATTCATGTGCAGCACTCCATGCTGCACGTTCCTCGTAAAGAGAAACGAATACATCTATTGAAGGAACAATATGCCATCCAAATCATCCACTAGCGAGTGCTCGGCAAGAAGAAAATAACACGCCTTGAAAGAAAGCACATCAGGGGACAATGCCGATGCACCTAAAATGCTCCCGACAACTTGTCAACGACGGACGCTTCGGAGGCCTGGCCGTGTGAAGCAGGGCGTCCATTCCCTCAGACGGCGTTGAATCGCGTTATCCTACAAAAGCAATAGAGGGCAGAAGAATTTCATTTCCGTGGCACATTCCAGAGTCCCCATTCGTTTCATCTCTTCTACTATAGGCGCTTACCTCAGACAAAACAAGCGATTTTTTTTTTGTTAGATTTCACAGCCTCGGGGTTGCAAATCCCATTGCCGTTTACGCGCGCAACGTAGCCTGTGGTCTGAATAATGTATTCATTTGATTTCGTTCAACGTGCGATTTTCGCCGCCGCCGTTAGCCCTATATCTATCTGGATGTTCAATGGCAAGCCAGATAATTACGGTGATTCCCTTACTTGCCTCTTGGCACCGAGGGAAAAAGTAGACATGATTCCTTTAAATTTTAGCCAAGCATTAGACCATGTGCCTAATGATTCACTCATAACAAAATTTAAAAAAAATGCAATGCTTCCACCTATTGTTATATATTAGATAACTGATTACTTGAGCAATCGCAAACAGTATGTAGTGGTCAATGGGTAACAGACGAACTGTCTACCAGTGACATCGGGAGTACCGCAAGGTAGTGTACCCGGACCGCTACTTTTTCTTTTATACATTAATGATGTTGTAAACGCAGTTGACTAAAACATTCGCATTAGAATAATTGCTCACGATTGTGTTTTTACAGAGATACACCTTCCCATAACGATCAACTTGAACTTAACAACTTAAACAACATTTGAGATTGGTGCAATATATGGGGAATGCTTCTGAATACGAAAAAAATGTCATTTTGCCAATTACACGCAGAAAGAAACCCACTAATGCATACTTATATAGGTTAATCAGATTTGCAAGAGGCTTTAACTGCGAAATTCTTTACCATTACTAACAATCCATCACGGAACATTCATATTGACAACGTATGTGCTACTTTTTTTCATTTGTCTATTCAAATGCGTGTGTATCCAACCTGCTTGGTGTTGTGCATGGCCCGCAGTATTGTACAAATAAATAAATCAATATCGGTCATCTGAGCACCATTAGAGCCTAGCTTATAAGGCTTTCGGCCAGTGTAAGCAATCTTCACATAAGGGAAGCACTTGGACCGCTAACCACTGAAGGCCTAGTGGGGCCGATTCGCCTACCGATAACCACCTCGAAGGGCGACGTAATACACCACCAAGACGAAGCAAAAATGCTTTGTTACTGTGACTGAGACTTCTTCCATATGACAGTCACCATCTCAGTACTGAGGAACAACTAGCTTTTTTTTTAGGAGAGTATAGTAAAGGTATAATTCAATCATAGACAGACAGAGAGACAGTTTATGCGCTCTAACATGTTACTGCGATCGTGGGGAAGAAGAAAAGGGAAATGAAAGTGGGATGCCGGATGATGACGCGAAGAATATTTGTGTGAAGTTTTTAGAAGAAACTTCCTTTTAATTTCCAACGAGTAATCGGGACACAGTGAGCGCTGTGATGCGAATGAACACACACATCTTTTCTTGTGTTACGTATAGCGTGTTTTCTATGTATACTTGACTGCGGCGCAAAATACATTTCGTGAAAAGGGTACAGAAGAAAGAAGACAGTGAAGCGCCAGATTGTTGCTTCATTGTCTCCTTTCTTCTGTCCCCTTTTGACGAAATGTATTTCGCGCCGCAGTCAAGTATACCTAGGAAGTCTCAGCACCAACTTGCCCAAGAAGAAGTTCTTTTGGAATATAGCCGTGTTTTTTCCCCCAATTTTTCAACTGTGGATGAGATGAAATAGCCGGTAGGGCGAACTTTAGTTACAGGGCTCTACTTCTACAGGGTGTTTCAGTTAACTTGGGCCTAACGTTTAATATATGCAAATGCTACGTAGCTGGACAGAACCAAGGTAATGTTCTTCGCCGTCTCTTGGAGATATTGAGAATATTTTTTGCATTCTACCTAATTTGATAATTAGTCTAATAATAATCAACTTCTCAATTATTATAAATACATGAAAAGTGTCAATGACAAAATTGTTGAACAACCTGAAAAACTCCCGATACAGCTTTCTGTTGCTCAATACGTGCAAGATGAAAGTGTTTTTGCAAGCGTGAAAAAAGCCTCCGAATATACGCAAAATTGTCGCGCGACTGGCCGCTCGAGGCACTTTGTGTGTATTCGTGGGCTTTTTTCAGGCTCGGAAAAATACTTTTATGTAGCACGTATTGAACAACAGAAATATGTATCGTGAGTTTCTCATGTTCTACAATTTTCTCATTGACACTTTTCATCTAATTATAATAATATTATAATAGAGAGATTGATGCACTAAGGCTAATTATCTAATTAGGCGGAGTGCAAAAAGTTATATGAGTATCTCCAAGCGAGGGCAAACCACATTACCCTGGTTCTCTCCAGCTATGTAGCATTTGCATATTTGTAAAGTTTGGCTCAAGTTAGGTGAAAGACCCTGTGTGTAGTGCATGAGTATTCTATTTCTTGCCCTTGTTCTCACCCAAGTTTCGGCAGGCGCTGCCCAATATTCAAATGGCTCACAACGCTGCGTGTGATGACTACGGTCGCGAAGTGACCCTTGAGCACGTTTTGTGTAACTGCGCTTGCGGCCTGAATGTCCAACGCGTCTTACTGTCAAACGAGACCGAAAGTGCCATAGTGGAAATTCAAACTCCCTGGACATGCATTCTCGTTGGACTTTCCCTCACCCTGGGACATTCCGTCTCGCTGGACATTTCATCTCACCATATCCCGATAACATTGCCCGTCGTTGTCATTGGATCAGAATTGACTGTTTAACACAAACTGCTCCACGAGGGCACATGTAACTGGCAAAACGGGGATATCAGGAAGCACCTGAAATTATGATAAAGCAGGTGGCGCCGGATCTCCGGGGCATCCAAGGAGCAGCGGGGAGATCAAAGGTGGGAGCAGCGATGTATGTGGATTGGATCTACCGAGGCATGTTCACGTACAATATTGGCTTTGCGCTATAACGGAAAGTCGATGTTACACACCCCTCGCTTATACACCCCTTATCTTGCTCGCTCGCTCGTTCGTTGACTAGTTCGTTGGTTCGTTCGTTCGTTCGTTTGTACGATACGATACAATACAATACGGTGCGTGCGAACGTACGTACGTACGTACGTACGTATACGCACTGTTCACCTACATTGACAGTCATCGTCATTGGTTTCATCACAATCTCTCCCTTTTTATCTTTCTACCTCCTTTTTCCCGCCCTGCAAAATTGTAAGTCTATGAAGGCAGTATTTCAGCGCTTAGTAAGGACGAGGACAAAGAAGGAGACGTACGAACACACAGGCGTACGTCTCCTTCTTTGTCCTCGTCCTTACTAAGCGCTGAAATACTGCCTTCATGATGAACCAACAAGCCCATCTTGCCACTCTGTAAGTCTATTGTTGCGAGGAGTAGTTAATCGAGACAAACTATAGCAAAAAGGATTTCTTGTTCGGGTGGCCTCATTGCTTCTCTCATTTTTATTAGCTTTTATCTGTAACATGTAACGAATTTCCAAGATTTAGCAAAAAGATCCCATCCTTGCTAAATCTTGCAAATTCGCTACGGATGCCCGCGTCTCTATGAATACAGATAAGCAAAACGAAATGGGTAACTTTTACGTTCGAGTGATTTCTCAAATCTATTTCGCACGAGTAGTCTGAATGTTTTTGCCTTATATGTGTGACTGCCTCCAGCCCTGCTTCTATCTAAAAAAAATTTCATGTTTGTATCAAAACGTAGAATAATTTTTCACACTGGCACGTAGTCTTGTTCATCTGTTTGGAAAATTTACTAATGGGAAGTCCACTCCTAATGGCAACTTAATGAACTCCATGAAAATTTGTTTGCTGCTACGTGCGCAGCGGCAGACAGTCTTTGACAGAAGATGTATAGCAGGCGTAATGGGATGGCGTACGATGAACTGCTCGGCAGGAGCAGCTGCTAAATACGTTTCAACTTGCCTGTAAATATTTTCGATCAGCCATGTTTTGTTGAACCATCAAAGTGGGCGTGTTAGAATGTAAAATAATGAAAAGGGGGCGGCTAGCTGCTGTCGTGAAAGTGCCCCGCACTCTCTTTCTTTTTATTCTTTTTTTTCGTAAGTAATAAGCGTGCTGGCGTCTTGCATTCAAAGCACTGTATCATAGTGTTGAGCACATAAGCTATGTTGTGTGGAATTCTTTGTGAAAGCATCTGTGTAAGTGGGAGGTTTCCACGTGGATGGCACATGGAGGCAACCTCTCAACTGCAAAACCCTGTCGGAGTTCGCTGTTTACGTGTACCTTAGCTGCTACCGCGGTTTATGCTGATTACAGCCACACAACCTAACGCCGAAGAGTCTACTGCAGCTAACAACTGTCAATTCAGCGACGCAGGGTTGCTCTTTGGCGCATGCGTATGCAAGGAAAACCGCATCTGATTACGCTGTGAGGCGTTATTAGAAAGATTACGTTTGCCCTGTCATTTAAAGCTGACCACTTCCAACGTGGTCATATTAAAGATGACCCATATGTGCCGTACCATATTCCAATATGATATGAGTTCTAATGGCGATATGAAAGTTTTCACACAGGATCCCATGTGACGATGTGGGACTATTAGTATACAGAATTGGGACGTGCGATTTTTTTTATAGAATATTGTTTGCGAGTGCGTTCCTAATACGACTATGTTGTTATAAATCAACTATAATTAAAGGTGGTTAACATTTTCTTACTGAATATTCACTCGGAAATGAAAAAAAGAGAAACATAATTTATTCTTTTGTATAGAACAGATTCACGCCTATTTAGGTGCAGTTATGATCCCTCGTTTTGTAGAAAACATCTGTCTGCGGTTGCACGAGGTAGATTTATCTATCGTGATACCAAGAAAATTGTGTAGTTGAAATTCTTTTCACAAATACCGTCTCCTATTGGCTCCCTTCCAAATACAGCTGCAGTTTTATTTCTTTTCTTGCGGCAAAGGAAACGAAACAAATTTCCCCCAGCTTGCTCTCTGTTGTGCGCCTTCGGTCGGCATACAAAGTGATTCCAATACTGGCCTCTCGTCGCATCCTTGACAATCGTTGTCTATTTCTACCTTGTCAGCTTTGCCTCTAATTTTGTTGTCCGCTCACGTCGAAGACCTCTTCATCGTGTCTGCGTGCTGTTGTTCCTCCCTGTCGTCAACATAACCCGTGTTTGAATTGGTAAATTGAATCGGCACACGCGGTTTATTCGCCACAGAGAATTTCACTCCTAAGGCGCTGGGACTCTTTTGTTTTATTTTCTTCTCTCTTTTTCTTTCCTTTTGCACAAAGTCAGCCTGCAGTTTTGCTCTTCTTTATTCCAACTTAGCTCTGCGTGCTGACCGTAAAGCATTTGTTACCGCCGCTGGTTGTATTCCGTGCACGTAGTTGAATTTCCAGTGCGGTTCGCCATAACCCGACTTCGTTTCACAACTTCGAAGCTACTACTTGAATTCGAGAGCGTAGAACGGCACAGCAGTCTTCCCTGTATGTTCTAAGAAACGCAGCTGAAACAGTTATATTGGGATAGGGCACTTTTCTCTCACTAAGCCACTTAGACATTCATTCGCTCTTCCACAGACCGCTACTCGGCAAGCTGACAATGCCTGTCGAATCATTTGGTACGTGTGCGCAAAGTTCGAACCTGTTCGTGCTGGTGCATGTTCTCAAGGAAGGCTTGTTAATGTCATCTTTTGTACCTATTAAATATTTTTACCATGGCATGTTCGATCAATCAGCGAGTGCTCTCGATGTCCGAATTTCGTCTTTTTATATTGTTCCTCTCACGTTGTAGCGGGCAAACATGCGCGCCGAGTGCGTCTTGTTGGGTCTAATTCACAAGAGAGAGAGAGAGAGAGAAAGAAAGGGTGCACGAAGCTGCTTTTAGTTACTAGGAGCTCGTTGTGATTAGCCGATCGTCTTGTGTAACATGTTCGGAATCATAACTGCATGGCCAGCTCCTATTCTATACTACCGATATCTAGTCATCGCCATCCTCATTAGCCTATTTTCTGTGCACTGCGGTACGAATGCCTCTACCGGCGATCTCGAATTACCCAGATGACAGAATCTTATGCCTGCAAATTTCTTAATTTTATTGCATCACCTAGTTTTTTGCCGTCCTTCTCTGCAGTTCCGTTCTCTTGCCACATTCTGTAATATAGCGAAAGTCATCTTTTCTCCGTATTAGATGACCTGCCCAGCTCCATTTCTTCAGCCTCAACTAGAACATCGGCTGCCCTCGTTTGCTCTCTAATCCCCACAGCCGTCTACCAATTTCCTAAAGTAGCACCTGTCACTTTTTTTGTTATTTGGGTTTAATTAGGTGCACGTTAAAAAGCCCAGGTCGTCAAATTTAATCCAGAGTCCCTCACTATGGCCTCCCTCATAACCAATTGCACCTGTCTGCGATACCGTGTTCGATAACCCTGTGACATTCTATGTTCTTATGTATACGTTCCTTGAGCAATAAAATTTTGTTGGCAATGCGCGCTTGTGTTCGTACCTCTTTGCAATAACAACACACCTATCGTTCAGCGCTTATGTGTTTTGCGCTGCATTTGCGCCATGAATGACGCTTTCGTAGCACCTTTTCAATTCCAATGCGTGCGCCTAACACGGAAATAACAGCAGGTTTGAGCAAAACTTCGCATGCAAATAAAGGCCTAGGTTTGCTATTGTTTTGGCAGAAACTGTCTTTGTTATTCGTTGAAATCTGGAATCCTAAATTCTGAATAGTAAATGCAGTCAATAAATACCTTGCACACTCCTCGCACTTTCACACAAGCGTGCGGGCTGTGCTCCCCGTATGACCAGCGATAAAATTGCGATACGTTGGTCCTCGATTGCTCCACGCCTAGGATCCTCGTCACCGCTGAATGTTACGGGACTAGCTCACAAGTTTCACTAAAACGCCACGTCAGAATATTTTTATCAAGAGTAGTAAGTACGTTTGTTCTTCTTCTTTGTGGGGTTTTACGTGCCAAAGCCAGTTCTGATTATGAGGCACGCCGTAGTGGAGAGCTGCGGATTAATTTTGACCACCTGGGGTTCTTTAACGTGCACTACAACGCAAGCACACGGGCGTTTTTTGCATTTTCGCCTCCATCGAAATGCGGCCGCCGCGGCCGGGATTCGATCCCGCGACCTCGTGCTCAGCAGCGCAACATCTTAGCTAACTGAGCCACCTGAGGTTAAGGTTAAGTACGGTTAAGTACTGAGGTTAAGGACGTTTGGTTCAAATCCCGTCTTTTCTGGACACCAATTAAGCTAATCCATTTCCTCTGCCACAGGGTCCGTGTATTATATATTAACTTCAATACTAGCACTTTCCCGCATCATCATACATAGTGTAGGCTTGAATATTTCTTTTATCCAGGCAACAAAACTGAATCTCTGTAAATCGGAAGGGTGGCATAGAATTGTTGCGCTTAAGAAATCACCGCAAGTTATCACCTCCAGCTGTAGACGATCTGCCTGAAACTATATCGTTATCAACTCGATATTCTGCTAATTGAAATGAAGAGGTATAGATTTAGTCACCTTACGAACAATGACAGCTATATAGCCCTTTTCACATAAAAGTATAAGTAAATAAAATATTGCAGGATAGGGATAAAATTTTCGGCCGTAACCCATAAAGAACACGAAAAAGGAGGAGGCATGCACTACACGCCAGAAACACAGCGTCAGTAACGTTAAGGTGAAATGAGCGAAAAATAAAGAACGACGGAGCCGGATTTGCTGTCATGGCCGTCACGAAAGGACAAGGGCAGCAACGCTAAACGAACGAGACAAGCGGGATAACGTAAAAACAAGTACACATGTCCAAGGAACAGATCTCGGTCCGACAGCGTGACACGGCGAGGAGGGCGGAATAGCCGTCAGGTGCCGAGGAACAGGGTGCGGGATTGCCAAGAGCGAGAAATCGTGCATCCTGCACTTCGCCCAGCTGGTAGATCCCGGCTGGATTTCTTCGATCGCGATAGAAAAGAAGGCGGCTCTTCTTTTCTGCCTGGCTTCTCTCCCCCCCCCTCTCTCTCTAGCCCTCTTCGTGTTATTTTTATTTTTCTTACTTGTTCCGTTCGCTACGAAGAAGGAAGGCAGAGGAAATTTACCGGCATGTAGCTGGCGCGGTAGTTTTCTCGCTTCTGTCGACTGAACATTTCACCACGAAGAGTTTCTCACTATAACACCTAGAGGGTAAACTGGTGCCACCGTCTATGCGAGTTTCTTAAAGGGCGCCGTGCCCTCATGGGAATGATGGGATATGTGTCGGCGAGGCTTGTGTTGGCTGGTGTTGAACGAGGCTTCGTCTAAATCGTGGATGTGGCTAGCACAAATAATGCGTTCCTAAAGTAAAATCTACGTAAAAGGCCTTTCATTCACCCATATTACATCTCTCAATAAAGTTTACTCACCTACAATGCCGAATCAAGCGAAGAAAAGCAAGAACAGACGACAAGTTGTTCCAAAGCGCGCGATAATCTTGTCGTCTGCCCTCCAACTTTAGCGGCCAGCTGATATTTTTTACGTTTAATATAATTGTGCATCCAATAGTAAGTCCTCAAAATTAAACAAAACAGTGTTTTAGTGTAATAATACAGCTAAAGCAGTTTCGTACGTGCTGTTTTAGCAGGAAATGAATCACTTGTGACGGACGGAATGGTGCAAGCCAGGCGCTCCTCAAGGCGTTGCTGGCTCTCCGAGAACGATGCCAATCCGAAGTCACACTATACCAGCATTCCCATGGATACTGCAGCGCAGCAGCGCCAGTTTCCCCTCTAAGTAATATAGTGACAAACTCTATGTTTCACCAGAATTCTGCAGAGAGATAGATAGATATACCGCTTGCCGCATTGTCTGCTATGGGGGACAGAAGGCACCAGCCTTCCGCCATATAAAGACGGCGGACACTTTTCAACGAAGAACAAAAACGCTATTGTGTTTGTCGAAGTCATTTTTTATGTGTACGTGCTTCCCATATTCATTCCTATTATCGTGTTCGTGTGGTTCTTCTGTATGCGTGTTTGTGTGCACTGTCTTTCCCGCCAACAAGGACCGCCATGTGTCGTGACCGGCATGAACACTCGAGAGCTTGTGAACAGCTCAGAGACAATTGCTTTTGTTGCGTGCAAGTGAATCGTAGAACTGTTCTTACTGTATTCTCTTCCCTATTCTTTGTCTAACTTTTTCTTTATTTTGTAGCTCATCTATGAATTAGCATAAGAGGAGTGCAGCCGGTGCCGTCTAAGAGGCAGTAACGTCTTCTTGCATACAATTATATATAAAGGCGGTGAAATAAACGATGAACTACATGATTCCGCATAACTTTGCGATAGTATGCGAGAAAGAAGGAAAACAAATAAAAACATTGCATACAAAATGCCAAATTGCTCTTGTAAGGACGCAGTGTTAACAATTTGCAATCTAGAAAAATGAAGAAAGGCTATATGATCAAGAATACAGATACAAATAAATATAAATATTCATGTAAACTATAGCTCGACGTGTGGTAAAGCGAACTCGATAGGATCTGCATGGTTTCACTTCATTTCTTGTCGTCCTTTCATTCATACATCACTGTGAAAATGGCTGCGAAATATCTGTTGTCAGTGTTCGAAATGCCGTCATAAATAGTTAAATTCAACCCAACCGCAGTTGGCGTCGAAGCTCCCCTGGTCGGCCTTCTAACTCCTTATTATTTCAGGCTTCCTTGGAAGCTGTACGTCCTTGTAAGCCTCCGCTGCTTGTTTCGATTTTGTTTTTCGCTGGGAAACGGCGCGTACGTTCGAGTAGGCAGGTTTTCGGTGCACTCCAGTATTCAAGAGAACATTTGACTGCTATATCCTGCGCGGGTGAACGCACTGTGCTTCAATAAAGCGGGAATGCGTGGTTTTATCCCTGGTGAGAAACAATGGAATGGGCTCATAACGCACCCACAATATGCAGGAGACTGAATGACAGCGTTCTATGTGGGGCTGGATCAATTGAATCGCGAGAAAGTACTGGCTGCACCGGTACGAGACCATAACGCGTTTGTTCATTGTTCGCTCGGCCCGCTCAACAGACCTATAGCGTCCTTCCTCTAGCGCCAACTTGATAAATGTAGGCGCTATGACCAATACACGGGCTGAAGTCCAGTGTCAACGTTGAGAAACAGAAACTGGCGATAATAACATAGCCGCAAGAGCGTAGCCGCAGAACGTAGCCGCAGAACTTCGCAAGACAGCACACAATGAAAAAATTGTCTGCCCTTCCATTCCGTGAAGATGGTTAACCAGCGAAGCTGAAACGTGCGGCCCCGGTGTTTATCACTGAGTTATTCCCGAGGCCTCATTAGAGTATTCCTCAAATATGAGGTTACACTCGTTAGGTTGCAACGCGGTGAACGACGTCACTGACGGTACGCCCGCAGTCCGCCGTTGTCGCTTGCGTTCGACGTCTCGAGTTTGCTCGGCGTCGTGGTTAGCAGCATTCGCCCGCCATTCCCGCTTGCGATTCTTCGAAATTGAATTGCTTTAAAATTAAGGCTGTCCATTACGTAAGACAATAAATGACTTTTGCCCCCCTTGCGCAATGGCTCATAGCCCCGTAAACGCGGTCTCCCCATTACGACGACAGAAGAGAAAGTGAAATTCTAAGCTGGAATGATAGCGGCAACGCAGCGAGCTGTAGAAGAAGACGATGGCGAACGCGGGAGCAGTGGCACGAGCGTGTGCCGAGCACGAGCACGAGCGCAAACCGAGGGGTGCCAACGAGCCAGCTGCCGAAGAAGACGACGACGCTCGAGCCAATGCTGATGATGATAGTTTTCTGCACACAGGCGATTTCGCCTAGCTATATACGATTTCTCTGTAAAATGTTTGTACCCTTAATGGCGCTTGTTGTACCGTCTTTCTTTTATATACCGTCTCTTGTTTTTTTAAGCATGGGCGCTAAAACGGAAATGTATTCCAATCTGTTTTTGTTCCGACCTCCTGTCGGCAAACTTACGTAACCGCCGACGCAAGCATCGGGCGGTGACCCGCAGCGTTGTTTGAACTGCTAATCAAACCCGCTCCTAGTTTATAGGAGGTCACCTTTGCTTCCTTTCTAAGCAAATAGCATTGCCTACTTTGACGGATATTATATAATTGGCTGACAAGAGGCGACAAGCAGGCAGCTGTTTAGAAGGTTTCGGTGGGGTCGAGCTAGCGCAGTGAAATTGATAACCGGATGAGATAGCCGGTGCAGGCGTCTGCAATTGGCCTAATTTCCCTCGCTTAGCTTGCGGTTGGCTGGTAGAAACTTGCGGCGGCCGCGTGCAACGGAAGATTATAAATGCTGCTAAAACGGATCCTCAGCGAAGAAAAGTTGGCAGAGCGATGTCGTAGACGTGCCGAAAGAGCTCGACAAAGCTATAATACAACATAAATATGTTTATTATGGGCAAATAAATCCTTTCTCCACAGGAACTCCGGGTAGCGAGTGTGGGAGTGATCGGTGGGAAGACGTCTTCTATTCCTTTCGGAACGGGGTTCACCGGCTATTCAAAAAAAAAAAAAAAACCGTTCAGTTTAGTTGGGCATAATAACGCATCTTTTGTGCGCACTTGTCACTTTGATGGGATGAGTTCTCGCGGTTTTGTGGCGTCCCTTGACAGAAAAACGAAGTGGGCGCAGCTCGAAAAGTTTTCACGAATAGCGGAGGGCTAATGAAACCAAATGCGTGGAATCAGAAATAAATACATTTTTCTTCTGTTCGGTCTAATCGTGCACAATAAGTGCGCATAAGCTAGGGCTGCCGGAAAAATGTTTGGAATAGAAATGTAATAGAAACAGTTTAGAACAGCTTTACGTTATAGAGCCCCATGCTTGCGAACTGTGCTTTATTGCCGGACCGTCTGTGTATGTGTGTGTGTTTGTTTGCTTGCTTCTTTTTCATATTACTTCAAGTTATAATTTCTAGCTCACTGGAAGATTCGACTGCTATCTCCGACGCTTCGACGCTTCTCCACAATTGCTTGTGGAAAATACGGACGACACAACAGTTTCCAACATTTCTGATGTCATCGGAATAAGTCACTCGTGCGCTCGTTTTAGAGCGCAGCTCTTAGGCGCCCGTGGCTGCGGCGAGCGTCGGTGTAGGCGTTGTCACTCGGCGGGAGAAGAAAGACGGCGACAGCGAAGAGAGTGTGAGGCGGACGGTATGGCGAAAGCGTGAAAAGAAAGGGGTAGTGCCGCGCAAGACTGGCTTTGCGGCGATGATGGCTACGAGATAGCGCCAGAGTAGCGCGCGTCTTCTGTATGGAAACAAAGTGCTGCATGAGCGGAGGTCTGTCTGCGACGGCTGCTGTGAATCGCGCCCACGCCTCTCACGCGCTGCCTGTCGGGATATCCCGATTAGCGAGGCAGTCGTGCCACGCTTGAGCTGCGTTTTCAACATGCCGCACGAGACATTTCGTTCGCGCCAGCCGGTATATCGCGAAATAAAAACACGTATAGAGCCGTGCTCATATTTCGCATCAAGGAGTATCTTAATCGTCGGTGAATGTTTTCCCGTGGCTTTTACTATTACCATCGGGCTGTAAACAAATTTAGTGTACTCGACGACAAGCTCAAACTACACCTCATATGAGAGAAACTATTCTTGAAAACTGTGTACTAATTCTTACTACCTGGTGCACACCGAAATGCCTGACGTGAGAATTTTACAGTCGAAGTGAAAGCTTTTTGTCGTACCATTTTCCAGTCCTCTGCTTTCTTGTTGTCATGTTTACATGCTACGAAATGTCCCCAACAATGAAAGCCAAATTAGGCTGTCATTGTTGGGGACATTTTGTCCCCAACAATGTCCCCGTCCAAAACTCAATTTTGTCCCTGTCCAAAACTCAATCTTACACCTTAAATGTGAGATCGAATCCACGGGAAAAACCTTAAGTGTTTGTCCCCTTGAGTACTTTTAAGGTGCAATATGTTTTACTGGGCAAAATATGTTCTAGCAATCTCTCCATAATAATTATGGCCAAATAAAAGAACTGCGCGCTAAACAAAGTCGACCGTGTTGGAGTTGTACAGACCTCACACCAGACAGCTTGCTCTCATATCATTCTCAAATTTTCGCGCTGGGACGGCGGCGTCATAGTAATCCTACGAAATTGTAAGTGACGCTGTATTTTGGAACGTGGTTTCGTATTGCATAATGCATGTCATAATGAGTTTTGAACGTTCACTTCTTTTGCTGCAGCGGCGTGGCCCAGCGATTCCGCATGCATACCTCCTTGCGAAATAATGTATGTCGAAGAACTGAATACGTCTCTCGGTAGAGGCATCCGATCATGCGTGTTTACTCTGCCAGTTAATGTATGCGAAATTCCATTCGGTCCTGCGGGTTATTAAGGAGAAACGGGGCGGACATTGAGATTACAGACAACTTTGGCTGCGCGAGCGATATACGCACAATTTTGTAACCGGGAGATGAAGCGCGGCGAGCCAGCTTGAATAGTTCCCGGTAACTCCAACCAAAATGGTAAGCTATTTGGAGCTTGGTTGGAACGCTGACGTTACATTCCGCCACGCGATTTGATAGCGCGCCCGTCGCTAAGACGACCATGCCATGAGGCAGTGCGACTGGCCACCGTTTTGCGTTTCCACAGTCACGGTTATTCGCGCGGTAGTGCATTGCTGTACTTTTGCGGCTAACGGAACTTCCCTTCCAGCAAGAGTCGGCGATTCATTCTTCGTAGAACTTTAAAAGGAATTTTCACACCTGCCACATAACTATTTAACTTCATCTACGAGAACTCTCTTCATCAGAAAAGAATTCCACTTGCAGTTCTTGCATTTTCTTGCAGTTTTCCACATTCAGCGTTTCAATGTTCCTCGGATGCCTCATGGTCCAAGATGAAATGTTTGTATTCGCTCCAGACGCCACTGCTGCAAGAACGGGCGAAACATACCTTACGTAAGTTCGAATAGTTTGTCGGTTTGGTGGCAGTTCCAGTCTGAAACAGTCTTAGGGAGGCCAACTTCTACACTTCTAGGAAGTCATAGAAATGCCATGATTCCAAGTTGTTTTGAATAACCGCAGGATTGAATGTCGTAGCGCCACGTAATGTGTGTGATTTCCGTAGTGGACGGGAACAGGCACTTGATCGTCGCCCGGCTCTGCGTACGAGGTATGTACATGCAACGTGAATGCTACGTTTCTAGTATGGTCGGGGAATGCAGGCACGTAGCTCATTCCATGATTGTAGGGCCAGGAAGGTATAAAATGCGAGAACGCCGGAAGTGCATTTTTGAATATTGCAGTAAAAAAGAACAAATCTGAGAAAGCACAGTGGACGAGACAACAAAAAGGACAGCGCTGACCGAGTGATCATCCTCATTTCCTCCCAGCTATATATATATATATATATATATATATATATATATATATATATATATATATATATATATATATATGTGTGTGTGTGTGTGTGTGTGTGTGTGTGTGTGTGTGTGTGTGTGTGTGTGTGTGTGTGTGTGTGTGTGTGTGTGTGTGTGTGTGTGTGTGTGTGTGTGTGTGTGTGTGTGTGTGCACCTGAGACAAGAGGGGACACCGAACTGCTCGATTTTTGTTAATCATGACCATATAATTTAGCATATAATGGACGAACAGATATCCACTGGTTCCCACCGGTGGCAAGTTATCTTTTCGCCTATGTGCATTTCCCATTTTTTAATGCGAAAACATTAATGCGAAAACATAGAAAGTGTAAGAATTGGGTTGAAGATGAATATGCAGAAGACAAAGATAATGTTCAATAGCCTGGCAAGGGAACAAGAATTCAGGATCGCCAGTCAGCCTCTAGAGTCTGTAAAGGAGTACGTTTATCTAGGTCAATTACTCACAGGGGACCCTGATCACGAGAAAGAAATTTACAGAAGAATAAAATTGGGTTGGAGTGCATACGGCAGGCATTACCGAATCCTGACTGGGAGCTTACCACTGTCGTTGAAAAGAAAAGTGTACAATCATTGCATTCTACCGGTGCTAACATATGGGGCAGAAACTTGGAGGTTAACAAAGAAGCTCGAGAACAAGTTAAGGACCGCACAAAGAGCGATGGAACGAAAAATCTTAGGACTAACGTTAAGAGAAAGGAAGAGAGCGGTGTGGATCAGAGAACAAACGGGGATAGCCGATATTCTAGTTGACATTAAGCGGAAGAAATGGAGCTGGGCAGGCCATGTAATGCGTAGGATGGATAACCGGTGGACCATTAGGGTTACAGAATGGATACCAAGAGAAGGTAAGCGCAGTCGAGGTCGGCAGAAAACCAGATGGGATGATGAAGTTAGGAAATTTGCAGGCGCAAGTTGGAATACGCTAGCGCAAGACAGGGGTAATTGGAGATCGCAGGGAGAGGCCTTCGTCCTGCAGTGGACATAAAATATAAGCTGATGATAATGATGAGGATGATTATATGGCTCATGAAATGGGAAATCCTGCGGTGTCCCTAGAAATGGTACGAAAAGTCCTTCAAGCACCGCTGGATGGCGCGGTGCTTCATCATCCTCAGCGGCAGCGGCGGCACAGGCCGTCTGGGGGAATGGAAAATAAAAAATTGCAGTTTCGCCCGAAAGGCGAAGCATCAATTGCGATAGCAAATTAGTAGAAAGCTATAAGGAGTAGGGATAGTAGTTTTATCGGCTGCATAAACTTGGACACATTTGCTTACAGACAACTACTGTCAAAACGAGGGCGTGGGGAAGCGTAGCTGCCGCAGCGAGCGAAGGTTCGTGCGGTCTATCGCTTCAACGGAAACTGAGCGGCGTACGCATAGCGCATACAAAGGTCAGAGCCGTGGGGAGATCGCTTTCAAGATGCGATGCGTGCGACAACAACGACAGCCGGCACAGGCGCAAATTACAAGAACGCATTTGTTGGCAGAGAAGAAGCCGCCCCCCCTGCCCCCCCCCTCCCTCCCTCCCGCGCTGCCTTCCCGCTTTGCTTCTTTCGCGTGAGAGATTGCGTCGCCAGTTACCGTTGCGCCCGGTTGCAAGATACGCATTTGGTGTCGCAGCACAGCGTCGCTTCCCTCTCTACCATAACCCCGCGGCCTTTTGCGTGACGGAAGTCGCGTTTTCTCTCCGCTGTGCGTTTGCTCTCCGTGAAGGCGCTCGTCCCCCGCGCGCTCTCACTCGCACATATGGCGCACGACGGCGATTTTTTCACCTTTGGACTTTATACGGAACCTTACGGCGACGACGACGCCGACGGCAGAAATCCGCTTCAAGTGTCCATATCATTGCGATCGCAATAAAAAGAACCACAACGCGCGCCTTCGCGCATAGCGTTCGCCGCAAGCGTTTCCCGGTAAAGATTACGGTTGCATAAGCTGTAGTTGACGGGAAGCGGCAACTGTTTGGCCGGTCTATATATAGCGCCGTGCGTTCCGGCGGTGCCAGTAGGTGGGGTGATTTCGGTGAGTACTGCCCTGTGCTCTGATGGACGAACCTTCGACTTCTCAGTCAGTTCCTGCGCTTGGCTACTTTAGAAGTCCACGCAAGTACCCGCATTAACGAGGCCGATGTGTCATCGCAGAGACGTCGCAATACTTTCGCATTCATTCACGTAGCAATACCTATGTGCCCTTGCTTTTTTTTTCTTCATTCCTATTTTAACCACAGCTGATTTCCCCGATGCTTTCCTTGGCTTCGTTATCTGTTGGCTTTATATGGTCATGATTAACAAAAATCGTGCCCCTCGGTTTCCCTTCTTCTCTCTCGTTGATTCGTAGCCGGGATCTTGAATCTGGCAGCCTTTGTGTCATTAAGTGGCCTACGAGGGTTATTTAGCCACGTGGCTGCTCATCTATGTTCACATGTTACACGACGACATCGATCAAGAACAGGATGTTCCACATTCGCCCACCTCGGCTCTAAGTGGCGCTGGCTAACACTCTCAGGGCTAGATCTAGAAAACGTCAATTCCCAAGTTAGCGGACGGATTTATAGCCATCGCCGTAGCACCAACGCGCGCGTAATGCAGATGTGTTCGATTTCCACCACGGTAAGCTTTTTTTATGTCCACTTTCATTTGCCTTTTCTTTAATATTTCCTACACTCCAATTTTATTCATCATCATCCTCTATTTAAGTCCACTGCAGGATGAAGGCCTCTCCCTGCCATCTCCAATTACCCCTGTCTACAATTTTACCCACAGTTAATTTCACTGATGCTTTCCTTCTTGTCTGTTCGCTTCATACGGTCATATATATATATATATATATATATATATATATATATATATATATATATATATACAACTCAGCATGAGCTACTACAATGATCCATGTCGTTGTGAAAGAGGTCGTACATATATTAGAGTTCCAGCACGTTTTATATTGTAGAAGTACCAACCACGGTTATTGAGTAATTAAGCTCTCATAAAATGTGTACTGTACGTAATATGCGTTAGCGGGTTACTTTTTATCCAGACAAGAAAAGGGATCTAAGCTCTCCTAAACCAGAAATTAGAGTTTAAATTGAGGCCTTGGTGAGCGATCACCCCGCGGACAAAATCGCGCTCCCGCTTTGTTGCCCCCGTTGCCCCTCTGGGGTACTGGAGGCGCCGGCAAAATGTATTAAATAATCACACGTTGTTTGCACGTGGAATTTGCACGGATTCTCCCTTCCTTTCGACGCAATGCATTGTGAATGCATCACCGCCTTATACAGCTATACTATGGTGAAGCTATTTTAAAATGCCCCCACCTATAAGACGTCTGTGAAACATTTCTAACTAGTTCCAACATCTATAAAATAAATTTTATGCCCTTGATTCCTTAAGTGATTCTGACTTCGCTTTTACTACCGAGCTACTCTTTCAAAGATCATTTAAATAAGAACACAGCTTCTCAGAAAACTTTGACGAAGCATGTGTAGCTATAAAATTCTTAACTGCTACCGCCTATCATGTGTCGTTTTCTGATTAATCATGTTTCCTAAATTAGGAGTACATGAAAAGAAACAGGAGGTCTTGTGGATCAACGCACATTTTGAAGCAGCGTTTACTTCTTTTTCCGCATTTTAAAGGTCGTTCTCGGCGGGAAAGCCAACCTTAATAAAGTGCAATCTTCCTCAGCAAACATTGTTAACGCGAAATAGGCGGGTCTGCTCTCAACGTACACACGCCGAACTTTGCTGTGTGTTTGTATTTGTTGACACAACTTCGCAGCCCTGTTTAGGAGACGTTATCGATTACGGAAGAGACCAGAAACACCGTGATTCAAGGATCTCCTTTGCAGACGTGGTATTTATTTGCATAATGGGCTAGAATGTGTGAACAAAATTTTTCTTGACCTCCGCTAATTTAATTCCCTTCCTTTTTACACTGAATGGGGTCATTTATTGCTATACTCGTATATTCGTATTGCCACAGGAAAAGATGACATTTCATGTCACTGCATTGAAGTAACGCAAACTGACGTTATGACACTGCTCTGATGGGAAGTGTCCTATACATGCCGCTTTCTGTATCGTGTACACCTTGCTCAGCTATGCGTTGTCGCATGAGCTGCCATTGATAGAAGGTATCCGTACTTATTACCTGTCGTAATGTTTAGCTGCAAACATGTGCTTTGAGGTCAGCAGTGAGTCGACTAGACGATTATCCTTTCAGTGTAGACGAGTTGATTGCCCCATATTGTAACACTTCATATAGAGCACGTGTGTCCCGTCGGAGAAGAGATTTTCGGGCTACAAAGATGGAGAGGAGGCCGGAGGGAACAGAAGTAGGTAATCAATTTGGTAAAGTTGTATAGCATTTAAATAATTGCTTCCCATAGATTCCAACATTTGCATTGATTATGAGTGACTTAGCTTTTTAATTCCCCCCCCCCTCCCATATTCAGAATGTGTGTTATTGTTAAATGCTTTCATAACAGACCATACCATCATTCATTATGTGCTCATCAAGTTGTTGTTTGTGGATATGCAAGTGACACAATAACTGACGAAGAATTTATTTCGGTATAAATAATAAAACTTGATACACATGTATATCTACGGCATTGAAAGAAATTGTGCTAATTTCTTTCAAGAGAGCAAGGAAACAGTGTTTACGACGAGAACGGCGTTGACTGTCAGCTCATTTGTTTAGGAATAATAGCGTATATAAAAAGAAGTACGTCAGATAAAGCGAGTACATCTTGTGCAAATCGATAAGAAAGTGAAAACTATTGCTCTGCCTAAGGGACAACTTCAGAATATAAATTTAAGGAAGTTCTATTCCGTAATATCAGAAAACGAAAATACTGATCGAAATCTCCGACTCGTTTGTTGTCGAAACAAAAGATTTAACCATTCTGATTAGATTTGTGCACCTTCTATTGCCTCGCTTTTCTATGGTTGAGCAGCGCTAAACATTAGACGCACGCAGACGCTCCTCTTAGTTGGCGACGTGAGCCCAAATTTTTAAGTAATGGTAAATTAGAGCACGGGCGCAATATAGGGATGTTCGTGTAAGTTTCATTTACCAAACGGTAAGGCAGTCTGTCCGGCTATCTGCATCGCGCATTAGGTGCATAATGTTAATCAAAATGGCCAGGTTGTATTATAAAGTAATGATGGAATTACAGGCACATAAAAACTTTATTTACCTGTCAGTAGCATACATAACAGAACGTACATGAGATAACATGCATCACATACCAGAAATTACACGTGAATAGGCAACAGAAAGAAGAGAAGCCGAAAATACAAGGATATCTTTTTTTTGTATATTGCGAATACAATAAATAAACGCACTAGGAGCAACCAAATGCGCTCCATTTGTAGCCGTTACTCAACAAAAAATTGAACAGCTGCCGTGGGCTCCGAACAACGATCGTTGCAACTTCTGCGGCCAACTTAAAGAGGCGTGCCAAGCGGCCGGTTTGGCACCTGGGCTTCATTTTCTGCGCCGTCCGGATATATCCTCGTCACGGCTCTTTACTTAGCTGTGGTCAGGAGGGACAATTCCTTCGCCGAGGTCCCTCTATCAAAGCCCGCTGAGCATCGTATGACGACATCAGCGCCGTTTCCATTCGCGCCCGTATTCTATGTCATTCATTTCTGTCGCCGCGGCGTAATTCCATCGAGATTAGGGGCCCATTCGTCCATCTTAAGAACCTGTTGCATGTCTCGCCATTGTGACCAGTGTAGGGAAGGGGGGGGGGGGGGGGGTTTACGATCGACAATTTTGCCATCCTCCTGTTGATCTTTCTCCGCAAGGGTGCAAAGAATGCTCTCCCTTTAACTTGTTCTATTCCTTCCCATTATTGTTCTTGGTTGTCAGTTTTTGTCTCCTTCTTGCTCTTTTCCCTGATTCTGCGGCAGCAAAGCAATACTGTCGCAGTGCATCAAGGCATGATGTCGGCGCTGCGTAGGAGGCTGCGTCGGTAAACCCCCATTAGAAAATGACATTTAGGTTAAGTGGCTTCACTCAGATGTTTCGAAATCTATGATGACTGTAAAGGGTTTTTTTATGCAAATATTTTATCTATGATGGTTGTAACTACCTTTAGTGAAAAGGATGAAAAGTTGCTTTGCATAATATGTAGTTGACACCACATGATGAAGGACAGCGAATCTTAAGGGCATAGCGTAACGCAGGACTCCCGCCGGCTTTCGCAGTTTCCGCAGACGCGAAATAACGCTTGTTGATATCGAAGGTAGCGTAACCAAACCATGGGTGTACCGATGGTGATACTGCAGTACCTGTAGCATAGATAGCTAGTATAAGAAGACACGTCAGTTTTTCTTTTTTTCTACTGAGTTCATACACACCATGATTCTTGCGGATAAAAAGCGCCCATCTGAATCTAAAGAACAAATAATTTAGGCCAATGTATACTGTATTCTTGGAAAGGACGTGCCCCAAATTTAGACTAAACACCAAATTAAGTGGCAATTTACCGATAAATGCGAGAGAAATGCATTAGCACTACGCTGTATCTCTTTGAGGTCCCAAGTCCATGATTTAAAACACGTTCGGCACATAGCAAAGTGTTGTTCAGGAGCTCACTCGACACACGTCAAGCTTTTTTGAGGAGCGAAGTGCAGCAGACGGTTGTGCGGAGCATATACCACCGTCACTTACACTCTGTCTATATATATACATATATGAACGAGAAGAAAAGGAGCCGAGGGGACCCGAATTTTATTAGTGATATCATAAGAAGCCAACAAACAATGACACCAAGGACAACATAGGGGAATTACTTGTACTTACTAATTGAAGTAAAGAAACGATAAACTAATGCAAAATGAAAATGCATGAAAAAACAAGTGTCCGCAGGTGGGGAATGATCCCACGTCTTCGCATTACGCGTGCGATGCTCTTACCGTTGAGGTACCGCGGAGACGTTTTCTCATTCACTTTGGTTAGTTCTAGTTGTTTTACAACTAGAACTATAACCCGGGGAGTGTTAGCTAGCGCCACCACTCACAAACCATGGCGGCGTATGTGGAACATCCTTCCTGCCGCAAACCTTTCAGCCTTTTTGCCGCTAACACTTCCAGGGTTAGTTCTAGTTGTAAGACATAAATACTCCAAAAAGTGAATGGGAAAACGGCTCCGCGGTAGCTCAATGGTAAGAGCATCGCCCCCGTAATGCGAAGACGTAGGATCGTTCCCCACCTGCGGACAGTCGTTCTTTCATCCATTTTCATTTTCCATTTATTTAATATTTGGTTACTTCAATTAGTAAATACATATATACGCTCTTCTAAGCTCTTTCATCCCTTCTCTACCTCTACCACGTGACCACTCCTAATGATCACGCATTACCTTCCAAATGCTTCCCTATAGTTGTCATCCCTTTCTCGTAGCGGCAAAATCGTACCAAGAGCTTTGTTACGTACCGGAGGAACCAAGCAGACAATCAATTGTTCCTCGGCACGGACGTTCATAAGAACACACTGCAATTTTTGTGTCACGTTCAAACTGCAAAAATTATGAAGGGAAATTCACTAATTTATTCTTTATCATTCCGTTGTGCTGAAACTTTTTTCAGAACTCAGACTTAGCAGGTAACGCAACGTCGACGTGTATCAAAATAAGCTGAATGACAACAAAAGTTTGAGCACCACCTTTATATTGACAACGTAAATCAATTCAGTCAGCCCCGCCCTAATCTATGCCAGTCCTCACAAGGAAGGGGCAAGACAGGGCATCAGGGACCAACGAATGTAGTGGCAGTGAAAAGAATCAGCCAAAGGTATTGACGTATGGTTGAAATTCAGATAAGGCAAACGTTTCACAAAGACTGCGCTACTCTGGTCGAGCTCACCCGCGTTTACGTTCAGAACGCGTCACAGAAATGCGGAAATTGCTTTCGTTGAAACGAAGGGAGAATAGTTGCAGCGGAAGTAGGACGCTGATAGGAAGCAATGCGAGACGAGAATTCAGTGACATCTTGAGAAACAAACTTGGTATATCTGCTCGACGTACTGGTGAATTCGTTTGTTGCAAGAAATCGTTACGCTCTTTTTCAGTTGTCACGAACGACGAAATTAAGCGTCAGAGCTTTACGAACTGCGCGGTACAATGTCTATCGTGCTGTCATGCGCACCTGTAAAGATGGCGGCACAGATGGTGAACATTGCGTTAAACAGCAGAATTTCGAGCATCTCGACACGGGACACAGGAAAGAGGCACTCCGTCCCCACGTCTGTTTTCCGTACGTGTGTCACGTGGTTCAAAATTACGTAGCCAAATAAGATGCGCTGGCCAGACCAAGTGCCACCAAGCCTCACCAGTGCCATCAAAACAATCAATTTCAATATCAGCTAATCCACGCGGGTATCACTAAGTATTTTAGTTTCTGCAGTCATAGACAGCCGAGCTTACAAACGATCAGCCCATGTTCTCTCATCCTACTTATGTGTTTCAGCACCTTACCATCGGCTGGCCCGATGAACGCATGTATCAGAACTCTCATGCAACAGATTCCCGAATACTTTCCCCCGCTCACAATAAACTGACCTACACGTTAATGGCAGATTCTCGGTCACTTTCGGCTTATCGCATACTTTAGTGCAACACAGGCGTGTGAGCGATATCAACAGGGACGAACGAGGTCGAGAGAGATGCGCGGAGTCCTCCGCCAAGTCGTAAACTCCGCTTGCGCCGGAAACGCTGGCGCAAATGAAATAATTCGGCCCGGTCCTCAGCGCCTCGCTCGAACGCTTTACACTCGCACACGCATGCAATATCCGGAATCTTGGTACCAATGTGGGAGGAAAAGGAGGCGCCAACGGAAGGCAAATGCGGAAGAAAGAACGAAAAAAAAAAGAAAAGATGAAGAAGGAAATGAGCTGTGCAATGCGAATACCAAGTAATGAAAACGAGGACATATAAAAGATCGCACTAGGATGGCAGAGAACGGGAAAGAGGGGAAATAAAAGGTGCCGGACGGCCTTCGCCGGAAGTGGCCCCGGGCGCCTCCAGCCGCTGCTGTGGTCGCGGCTCGCGGCTTCTCATTTCCGCATGCTTAGGGCCACGGCGGAAGGATGCTCTGGGAGCGTGTGTGAGCTACCTTCCTTTTTGACGCTGTTACACTTAGAAGAATGTGTGTCCACTCATTTTTTTCCCGTTGCACCTCACTCGTTTTTTTTTCTGATAATGACGGTCCGTCTGTTACTCACCAAAAGAACGGTTACTCGCCAAGACGGCCTCTTTAGAAAGTCATCAGAAAGACTCGCGCATTCGCCAGCGTCACAAGTAACACGAACTTAGTATTGTTCTCGTTCGGGAGACGGATGCGTAAGCTGTCCGTTTTGCCTGCAATTCTACCTTGTACTGATACTGAAGAGAAAGCTTAGGCCCTAACGTCTTCTGTAGCTTGTTACACGATGTGCGTTAACTCGCAGACAAGTTAGTTTTGGACACAAGGGCTCAGCCTAAGGGAGTTGCGGAGATAAGGACAAGTATGGTAATAGTACTTTCCACGCCTTTGAGACACTGATCTTTTTTAAATATTGCAGTGCGGCCCGGAGGCCTGCCACGTCCACCACATTAGACGACGTGTCATCGCTAAGCTTCCCCTCAATCAGAAACGTGGTCAACAGTACCTAGACGCCTACGGCTGACTATAATGGAAGTTTGCCGAACCATCCATGTGCAAACGTCACCGTGGACAGCGCAGCCTGCCGTTACGGTCTCAAAAGTAAAGAATACGGCATAGCATACGAGTAGGCTGACAATATTAGCGCTGTGCTTTCCTATGAAGCATCCCTGTTAAGTAAAAAGCAAAACAAAATACGGAAACATCGTAAAAGCACCATAGCGATTCCTTGGGCTCTGAACTGATTGACTGCGACAGCAGCATTGTCATTTTAATACTTTTTGTGCTATTCAATATTTAGTGGAGCAGCGATGGTAGCTTTTCAACGTGTGTAATAATACGCGCCTAATCCCCTCCCCCCCCCCCCCCTTGCCTCTCTCCCTTTCAAGACGGGAAATCTGTCGTGCTCGGTGGAGCTAAGGTTTTTTTACACAGTGCTGGTTTAATTACGCTGGCATTGCCGAGGGAATGACGAGAAGAAAACAGCACTTTCGCGCCGTCGCCGTGGCTGGCGACTATACGACCAAGCTGGCGCACGTGTCTCGATTTCACCAATCCCTCGGGGACCTGTTCCGGCAGAAAGAAGAACGCCTCACGTTCATTAATTATTTTCCAAGTCTCCCAGAGGATCCATTCAGGTGGAAGCTTTCCCCGATTGTACGAAACGAGTATCGCATACTGGTCTGCATTAGCTTTCTTTTGCTGAGCGGATATGCCATATTTATGTGTTTGCTCGATTGTGCTTTCATTCCCTATTTTTGTTTCTTCGCTGCGAGCAGATTTTCATCGGCACTGAAGGAGCAGATACTTTCAGGCGTTTAGCGCTGACGGTATAAGAAGAGCTTTTCCTCTGCCTTACTGCCTGTAAGATTGTATCATTGTAGCAAGGCCATCGGCATGCACGCTTCAATTCCCATTTCCGTTGCTTCGTCGTACACTTCTTCGCGCCGTTTCTCAAAACAGATTCTCTAGATGCGCTTTAGACACGTTGACTGTCAATTCACCTATAGTATAATTCAAAGAGTAAATCAGAGTCTGTCTAAGAAAACTGATATATTTCGCATTCCGCAGCTGGAGTGGACCTGTCCCGTGCAACATCTCCATTGTCCCTTTAAAAAGCGCTCTTCAAGTGTTACTGAAGTTTTGTTCTTTTTCACGCTCGCCTTTTTTTAACACTTGTTGAATTCGTAACACAAACGTAGTGGAAAAAAACGGGGACAAGATAGAAACACACACACACGACGATGGAAATCCCCGAGGAAGCTCTGCGAAAAGGTAAAATATGATACAAAAAGGACAGAAACTGAAGTACACAATTGTCCTCTTTGTGCCCGGAGCTCTTTCTATTTATGTAGGAAGGAACAAACAGAATGAAAAGACTTTTCTGTCCTAAAACCAAACAAGATTACGTTTTTAGCCTTATGACCGTGATCAGGGCGCATAGCGATAACCTGAATTGATTTTTTTTTTCATTCTTCACGTTCTTTTATAAGACCTTCATCTCTCGGACGCTGCCATAGGTACGTTTGCTCACCCGTTCGGAGATGTTTCGATAGATTATGCTTTTCTATTCTTTGGGTATTTCTCTAAAGCTTTTGTTGGTATCAAATCAGAACGCAACGTATTATTCTAACTCCATTCATCTGTAGGCCAACACACCATAGTGGGCGTGCACGATCAGTAAGATGACAGGAAATGAAGCTTAGTGATAGTTCAAGGTACGTAGACAAAGCCAGTCAATTCATGCTTGTATGGCAACCGTGTTTACAAGTTGTAGGTTCGTGAGAGACACAAGAAATAAATGGATGCGCGTCAAAAATGAGTGAAAGCATAAGTTCACGCGTAGTAGCAACAGAAGCAAAAGCATAAGAAATCAAATAAGCGCGCGAAATACAACGTCAAGGTTAAGTAACTGAAGTTGCAGAAGGACCGACAATATGCAGTTTCTTCTGCCGAAGCAACTGCATAGAAGAGTGTCATATGAATTTGGGGTAAAGAGCGCCTCGGAGACGATGCATTTTCTTAAGCCTATTTCTCTGCCTGAAACGCGCAACCATCGCTGGCTGATATATGTTCTTGCCGTTAGCTTTCCCTGTATGTGTCGTGACTAGCTTTTGGCTCTACCTCGGTTGATAGGTGACGTTCGGGTGGAGCCATTGCCGACGCATTCTGCAAAGTTGAAGGTCCACCTGAACCAAGCAACACTCTTCCTCCTGCTGTTGCTAGCGGTGTCGGAAAGAAATGTTGTGAGATACGTAGCCAGAGAGCGTTCGCTTCTGTATACAGGTATACTTTCCTAGCGCCGTAAAATTATGTGTTGGAACTTGGGAGAAAATCTCTGTTTCTCATGTTTTATTTTCTAAGTTTAAGGATTAGCATTGATGAGCTAAACAGCTCAGCTTTAAGCTACAACTCATGCGATATATTCCCAATGTCCTAATTGTTCTTCGTGGAAACAAATCGACGATAACTGCTTTCCTCGTTAGGAAGTCTGAGACTACGAGAAACGTCCATTCAGTCTTGCCTTTCGACGGCGGCTCGGGTAATCTTCTTTGGTGCGCTATAGAAAAAAAATAATAAAACCGCTGAACGCGGACGCTGCTGTGGACGACAGGATCGGGGGAAAAACAGATGAACAACAAAGAGCTCGTAAACCTAATCGCAAAGCAAGTTACGACGAGAGCTTATCACTTTTATTTCTCCACTGTCCGAGAAAATGACTACTCTAATACTTTCACGAACCCAGCCGCGCGTCGGCAAAAGCGAGGTCTCTTTATATACCATCGTACGGTGAGTTCCTACAGAAAAACAAAACAAAAGTCACAAGTACAACACCAAGAAAAAAGTTACATTCACGCAAAATGGAACAACACCAGCAAGCTGAGATAAAAGCGGTAAATGAAAACGATGTTGTGTTCTCAAGAGCGCAACGTTAGACAGCAATTAAGGCGACATCCTTCTTTTTTTTTTTTTTGGTATCTGCTCATACGCCAAGCACGTTTTGTCCGGACGTAGAGTGTATGGTATTCCCGTTATATTTAATGATAAAGGCTGGCATGGAGTCAAACAAGAACTGCAACGTAGTTTAGTAGCATATTTCCTTTAGGCTTAAGACCACTCGACAGAATATCAAACACTTAACAACACTTAAGAAACAAATGACTTTATATGTGCACAGGTGAGAAGAACGTATCAAATAATAGCAATGCTTTATTAGCTTTTTCTGCCGTGTATATTTATTTCAAGGCGAATAAGTACTTGAGGTGGTTACACTTTCATTACTCAGACCTAAAGCATAACCCACAAATAAAGTTTCAGTTGGCCGACAGCAAATGCAGCGTATTTAGATACGTTTTTATTAGCCATACAAATTGCGCAGGAAAAAAAAAATAGACGTCTTTAATGTCATCGAATTCGTTTGTGTTAGCGTCTGAGGAGAAACAATCGCTGGGTCGAGGTAAAAGCACAAATAAAGAGTGTACACTTGTTTCGTTATCGCTTGCTAAAGGAACCTAAAACGAATGTCAAATGTAAAATGATAAATAACGTATGCACTAACTGGTGGAAAGAGCAGTAATATGTTAATGCGCGATGATATACCAGAGCTCAAACAAAGGTAGTTACATCGCAACTTTCGTGACATCTGGGTGCGTCACGTGATTTCAGTCCTGCAATGTGGCGCTAGCTGAGCCACGCTATATACTCGCGCACTACTTTCCGGGGCAGTGAAGGGAAAACTACGGGGGCGGAGGTTTGGCTCTTGCATTACTGCGCCAAGTATTCCGGCAGTGTTTGACAGCGCGTTTAGTTTCTTGAAGGTAGGTGGTACCAAATTAACGTAGCTTCCACGTGTGACGGTTTCGCATTTGCCCAAACGCAAAAGAGAAGAGCAGAGAAAATGAGTCAGATATAGCACTGGCTGGTCCGTTTTCCCTTATTTAGCTGTTCTAAATAGGGTGTTCATCTCCTCTCTCACCCAGCCTATACCCCAGTCCCACGGTCACTTCCAAAGTCATTCGAATCAACGATCCTTTACTTCAAGGGAGGTCGCGCGCTGTCACGCGGGTGCATCAAAGGGTGCCTAGTCGAAGGGAGCTTTGAGCGAAGGGAGTCCGCCTGTGTCCTTTGAAATCTCACGGGAATACTCTTGAGCCTAAGAGGTCGTCCTACCGAAGAAAGAAAAGTTCTGCATAAATACGGAAGTTCAATTTTTACCTGTTGGAAACAAGTTCCACTGTATTATAGTAGTTTCTAAGTGCCAAACAGTTTCGTGACAAACGCAGTCTCAATCATAAACGCACCCGTGCAGCAGTGCCGGCATGGCCTGTCGCCAGCAGCAACATCGACGCAACATGGGCGCCATGTGCGATTTGGTTATCGGCTGCTACGCATCGAAGTGTTCTCGTTTTTTTTTTTTTCTACATCGCCCACTCCCAAGCCCGCGCACTAACCCATCGCGCGGGAGCAGGGGCGAGCTCAGAGTCCAGGGTTCTCGAGTTTCGGGACACTCTCACTGCTTTCAACGAAATCACAAAGCACTATCACCTGGGTATAGCGGACTTATCCTCCCCCTCATAGCAAACTGGCTAGATCTTTGGCATTCACACTTTACGCATACTTCAGGCTAAGTTCTATTCCAACCTGGACCTTTTTCATTCGACCACTGCGGAAGGCTTTTAGCTCTACTCGTCCCGACTGTGGGTCTATTAGCAATCTAGAACACTTGCGGTGAGCTCACCCGAAAAAAAAAAAGAATCCCCTTCCTTAATATCCTTCAGTGAATAAACAAATAGTGGCGGTGGACCCTATCTAACGTCTCAATCACCTTCGCAGCACACAAGCGACGAAACGCGCCCCAATTTGTCACCGCGTCGTGTCGCGCAGCATACAGGACACAGGCCAAAAAAACCGCAGACACAGTAGCAGAGACGGCTGAATAAGTATAAATCAGGATGGGGAATCGGGGGGAGGACCCACCAGAAAGCTCGAATACGGTGCAAAGAAAGAAATACGACACTACGGGGGCTGTATACACTGGTCCCCACCTCGCAACCGTCGAAGGTATAGGGCGGTGCCTGTGAGACTTGCATCCGAAGGAAACACTGCCCCATCGTGGCGGTAACTCGGCGCCTTTCCTGCTCCCGACTATAGAGGGAGCGAGCGCGCGTTTAGTACCGCGGGGAATTTCGCTCTCTCACTACACCCCGCCCCCTCCCGCTTTTCTAAAGTATATATATATATATATATATATATATTTTATTTCACTGTACTCGGCTCTAGCGATCGATGAGAAACGCTGGGCGTTTTTCAGCGAGCTCGGGCGCCGCTGTTTCGTACCTGTTTCGAGGAGCGTTTCATTTCTTGATGCACATTTTATAGTTTCCCCACTCTTTCGGAAGGCTATGAAGCAGTGTTCAGATTTTCACATCTTTGTTTTGTCTTTGTGGACTATGCGTTATCTGCGCTGAGCTTCACCCTCGTGGAGCCACGCATTTTGGGGGCTTGGTGTTCCTTTTCCTGTAGCATTTTTTTTTCTGTTTTTGTACACAATCTTTCCGTTTTGAGCAAGCTGTTTAGTTGTTGGCTTGTAAAGAACTTGATAGATGGGTTTAAAGGCAACATGGAGTAAACAGAGCCAGTTCCTTCTTTTTTTTTTTTCAGGTCTGCCGTTGCTGGCCCCGTTCTTGCTGCAATATTTCACCTTTCTTCTTTCTTTCTTTCTTTCTTTCTTTCTTTCTTTCTTTCTTTCTTCTTTCTTTCTTTCTTTCTTTCTTTCTTTCTTTCTTTCTTCTTCCTTTCTGTGGAGCATTCAATGCACCGGCTGCGTTCTGTGCCGTAAAAGGTAGCGCGTAAATGCTATCTTGCTTTTTGATGTTCGGACTCCTTGGGCTTCAATTTCGTTATGTAATCCTTCACCTTTACAATCGTTCGTAATCCTTAGATTTGTTTTAGTTTTTGTATACTCTATTCTCGCCATAGTTCCGCCATCTTCTGTTGCTGATTGTTTTCTTATTGCCCAAAAGAAACGTGGAGCGCTGGTCTTACAGTTAGGACACCTTTGATTAAAGACCTTGCGCTCTCGCCGGCTGCCGATAGGAGCATGTTCGGCCAGGCGTTCGATGGCTGCAATGCGCTCACCGGACACGGTATATACAAGATGGTCCGCCGTATAACTGATGTATGGCTTCTTTTCACGGTAGCGCGATCTTCTAAAATAGAAGGTCGATGGATTGCAGGCCTCAAAAAGCGCGAAACGCTCCGGTTTGAAACTGTGGGGAAAGCAAAACGGTGCGAGCTTTGAAAGCCGCGTGAAGAACGCGCTCACTTCGTCAGGTGTTGCTTCTTGGATAGAAGCTTGAAGCCACACGCGGTTTGATATAACATTACGTGTGAAAACTTTCGAGGTTTTTTTATTCATCCTGTTCTCTCTAGTGCTCTTATATATATATATATATATATATATATATATATATAATATGAGCATTATATTTACGCTTCAACTTCTCATCTGTACATACTCATCATCACGACGGGAGACCATCGTTGTGGGGCTTTGGCTCGGGACAATAAAGAAGAGACTTGCCACCTAACCGTTGTATCACAAGTGGTGGAGTGTGCTGTCCGGTCCTTCAGTCCTGTCACTCTGGTGGTCATTACCTAACTTAACCTAGAACACCTCCCTGGAGCTCCTTCGGGTCGCCGCCTATACCAACAGCAGTTGGCGATGTCGCAAGATCAGCAGCCCACCGTGGCAGCACCCGTGGCAACCCCCGGCTGCTATCCCTACTTGGACGGTCACCACCCCGCAAAAAGTCCCCGCGGTGTTCGCTGGACTTCGCGGAGACGACGTTGAGGAATGGCTGGAACAATACGACCACTTGAGTGCCGTAAATCATTGGGATGATTCTTCCGAACTTACCCACGTCGCATTCTATCTCACGGGTGTCGCAAAGACTTGCTTCTGTAACCATGAGATAGATTTCCCCACATGAACCTCGTTTACACGCGTCAACTACGTCAGATTTTTGCGAATCCTTCTGTCCGCTCAGATGTCGCAAAGATGCAGCTTGCTAAATGTGTTCAGCACACCGGCGAGCCCTACACTTCGCACATAGAAGACGACCTCGCCCTCTGCCGCCGCATAAATAACGCAATGGTAGAGAATGACCGTGTGCGCCACCTGCTCAAAGGCATCAGGCCGGTGGCTTTCAATGCTCTCGCGGTTCGCAACCCCACCACCATTGCCGATATCATAAGTATGTGTCAGCGCCTCGATGAACTTTTCAGACCATACGCTTGCAACATGACATGCCTGTTCTCCAGACCACCAAAGACAGCGAGCTACGTGAAATGGTCCGCTCTATCATTCGTAAGGAAGTTCATGCCTACGCTTCGCCATGCCCTATAGAGGTCCGTCCGACACCTCCTGGTGGTAGTTGTGGGGATGCGCGACTCTCACGCGTCTCCTGTAATCCGGCTTCACCGCGTAGCTAAGTGCCGACGGTGGTAGTGGTGGTTGTGGCGCATTGCGAGAGATGGCGTGAGTGTCGCGATGCTGGCGCCACCGGGCGGCGGGGTGACTAGGCAGAAAGGGGTCAACGGCGCTGGCTCTTTGGGTTGGGATCGGCGGCCAACACGCACGAACGCTTCGCGCGTGCGCCGGCCCGCTTCGCGCGACCGTCGCGCGAGGCTAAGAGCAGGACACCGGTATGGACGAACACGGATCGTTCTAGCGCGCCACCGTTCGCGTGACTGTACACGTGAACGACTAGGCGATGGTGTCATGGCATGGGGCGAACGTATTCGCTCGCTATCGGGTCGCGGTGAGTCGGACATCCTTGATTTGTCGCGCGCCCGTGTGAATGTTCTATTGGTTGTAATTCGGCTAGTGTGTGTTAGTGTATGTAAGGTGCAATAAATGCCCCTTTACTTGTTTGCACTACTGTGTTGTCGTTCCTTTGTCCCAAGAGCACATGTGAGACCCCACATAGTCTACGCAATATTGTGAGGGAATGACTGGCTTCCATGACGTGCGCGCAAGTCCCGAGCCCGCATCCCATGCCAACACCAACTTATGCTCAGATTGCCGCTATGGTACCACCCGCCCAGCAACCACATCAACAGCCGCCCGCAGTGCGGGGTTCGCTGAGTCCTCTCACTTCGAGCGCATTGCCTCAGTCTTGCATCGCCTGGCACCCTCCTCGACCGGTCTGATTCTATTGCAGCATCCGCAGCCATATTTCAAGGTTTTGTCGACGTCGCAAGCAAGACGAAAAGCGTTGTTATGACGATTTTAAACAGGTTGGCTTTTCTGCTCCTGGGCTAAACCATCGTCGCTATTACCCGACTTATTCACGTCGTTCACCATCTCCGCCAACCTTCGGCACAGCCAGTACTTCTCGGTTCTCGCGTCGTCTCTCTCCTCTACCGATTCGGCGCTCTTCTCCACCAATGCGACCCGCGACTTCAACCTCTGCCCATCGCCCGGAAAACTAAGCTGTGCAGCTTCAGGAGGGAAAGCTGCATGTTTTGGACTGCATAAAACTCATCCGGAGCGCCCGTCAAATATATTGTTGGTGTATGTTGAAGAGAGAGAGAGAGAAACGAGAAGGGAAAGGTAGGGAGGTTAATCAAGGACGTGCCCGGTTGGCTACCCTACGCTTGGGGAGAGGGAAAGGGGAACAATAGATAAGGAGCAAGAATACGAAAAAAAAACACATAAAGAGTCAGTTATTCACACAGTCAGTCGCAGAGGAAGGTCCACTTTCACAAGCGCTCATATAGTCCAGTCTCCTTCAAGAACTGAAGAAGAGCTTTTGTGGCCTTTCGCATGCAGGAATGCGTAGGCCATGATCCCAGAATCTTTTTTATGTTGAAGGTGTACGGACAGAAGCCTTGGTGGACACGGGCGCAGCCCTTTCTGCTATTGGTATGGACTTGTGTCCCCGCTTGAGAAAAGTAAAGACGCCATATTGTGGTCCTCCCCTTCGTTGTGCAAACGCAGTTCTTGTTCAACCCTCTGGTGTTTGCACAGCGCGAGTTTTTATTGATGAAAATACATCACCATATTCAATTTACCATGCTGTCTTAGTGTACTCACCCCCTAATCTTGGGATGTGACTTCCTCTCATCAGCGTCGGCTTTGACATCTTGTCGTCAACAATTGATTGAAATGACGGCAACTGAATTCTCCTCTGATGTCGACGCTCCCAGCCTGCGTTTCGTAACAACTGCCAACTGTTTCATTCCCCTGGGCTGATGAGAATATTCTGACATTGACTTCCCATATTATCGTTAATGGTGACGTGCTCCTTGCACCGTGCGGTCTCTGTATATCTAAGGGACTTACCATTCCTCCTAGCCTGGTGCGTTTTCAGGACAGTAGAGCTTTGGTCACTGCACTTAACCGAACTTCTTCGCCAGTTGTACTTCCACAAGGCGCCACCGCGACTTTCTTTGCTGAAACAGAACCTCTTTCGCTGTTTCCGCTTTGCACAGAATCACCACCTTCCTCTGGCATTACTGATGATCATGCTGCGACCGTTGCTCTAACTGCCACGATAAATCCGGCTCTGACTGCTGCGCAGGAGACAGAACTTTTAGCTCTTCGTCAGAAACACAGCGTTTCGTTTGACGTCCTATCCAGATTCTGGGTCGCACTTCCGGTCGCACATCACATCGACACCGACGGCAGTTCAATTGTGCGCCGCCGCCCATATCCGTGTCTTCCGCGGAGCGAAAAATCATAGAGGACAATGTTGCTGACATGCTCCAACGAGAAATTATCCGCCCATCGCCTAGCTTATGGTCGTCGCCAGTTGTGCTAGTTGGAAAGAAGGACGGCTCTGTACGATTTTACGTCGATTATCAAGCCCTTAATAAGTTTACGCGCAAAGACGCATATCCTATGCCACGAATTGACGATGCCCTTGACACCCATCAGGCGCTCAATATTTCGCAAGCCTCGACCTTTGCAAGACCAGATGGACTTTACGAGTTTAACCTATTGCCTTTTGGTTTATGCAACGCAACTGCAACATTGGAACGGATGATAGACACTGTCTTGCCTGACCTCAAGTGAAAAACTTGTTTGGGCTATCTCGACGAAATTGTTATTTTTCATTCTACTTTTCGACAGCACCTTGAGCGTTTGGACGTAGTTTTGACATGCCTTTCCTACGCTGGACTTCAGCTCAACAGAAAAAAGTGCCCCTTCGCCAGCAATAAGAACATCAAAGTGTTGGGTCACCTTGTCAGTAAAGGTGGCGTCCGACCAGACCCCGATAAATTTGCTGCGGTGCTTCGCTTCCCACCCTCAGAAAATCAAAAACAATTACGAAGTTTTCTTGGCCTGGCGTCTTACTTCCGCCGCTTCATCAACCACTTTGCACCCATTGCGTCACCACTGCACAAGCTGCTAACCTCGGGCCCTGCCTTCGCTTGATCAGACGGCTGTGAGTTTGCTTCCCAGTCCTCCGTTACTTCGATGAGAACGCCTATACCGGCTGTGGTTGGGAGTGGCTTTCACGAAGGCGTACTGTGCTTTGATTGGAATGACCGAAAGTGCCACGTGCGACGACTGCGGCAGCGAAGAGAACATAGAACATGTATTGTGTCACTGCGTTCGATTTCAGTCGGAAAGACAAACTTTATCGAACGCATTGCGACGACTTGACGATCGACCGTTGTCCGTGCAGGTGCTCCTTGAAGACCGTCCCCATCGCTCGTCAGCCCACAAAGCTGTGAAGGCACTGTTGTCTTACTTGAGGACGACTGGCCTATGTGAACGCCTTTGAATTGCTCAGGCCCTCCGCATGCGTGCGCGAATTCACCGTGTCCTTCCTCCCCCCCCCCTCCTCTCTCTATCTCATCTTTCTATTCCCTCTTTCCCGTCCCCCAGAGTAGGGTAGCCAACCAGACGCATTTCTGGTTACCATCCCTGCCTTCTCTTTCTCTCCTCCTCCTCCCTCCTCCCCTACTTTTCTGCACACCGACGCTAGTGGCCATGGAGTCGGCGCTGTCCTTCTCCAGAGCGATAGCAATTCTCGAGAGAAAGGAGTTGTTGCGTATGCCAGTAGCGCACTCACGCCAGCGGAACAGAACTATTCGATACCCGAGCAGGAATGTCCCGCAGTAGTTTGGGCCGGTGAAATGTTTCGACCATACCTTCATGAACGACACTTCACTGTAATTAGCGACCACCACGCCTTATGCTGGTTATCATCGCTAAAAAATTTCTCTGGGTGCCTTGGTCGCTGGATACTCCGTTTGCAAGAGTACATTTTCGACGCTGTGTATAAGTCTGGCAAAAAACATCAAGATGCCGACGCTCTCTCTCGCTGCCCCTTGCCACTTTCATCTTCGACAGACGCCCTTCATTCTTCGCCCCGTGATGATGACGCCGCATCGTCGCTTGTGTTATCACTAGCCGCTACTGACCCGGCATCTCCCAATCATTGCGCTCAGTTCGTATCATGTCAACGCGGCGCGGCGATGCATACTGCAGCGGATTATTTAACGCCTCTGCGGAGCTTCTCCTCCACCTAATGCCGGATTGCGTCGCCAACTACAGCAGTTTAAACTCGAGAACACTGTGCTGCACCGTTATGTTTATACTCCCGATGGACACAAGTGGGGTTCCGTTCTACCACGTTCACTGCGTTCTCAAAGCCTTTCACGACGACCAGTCTGCTGGCCACTTGGGTTTTCACAAAGCGTACAGCCGTATTAGAGGCACGCTTCTACTGGCCTGGCCTGTCTACCTTCGTGGCCAAGTACGTCGCTTCGTGCGCACTTTGACAACGCTGGAAACGATCCACTTCAGCCCCTGCTGGCCTTTTACAGCCGTTACCGTGTCCCGAGACACCTTTTGACGTCGTTGGGATAGACCTGGTCGGCCCTCTCCCCATAACGCCAGCAGGTCAACGATGGATCGTGACAGCTGTCGACCATCTTATAGGTCACGCAGAGACCGCTCCTCTCCACTCGGGTTCTGCCTCAGACGTTGCCGCCTTCTTTCTGCAAGCCGTTGTGTTGCGCCATGGTGAAGCTCGCATCTTGCTGAGTGATCGCGGCAAGGCTTTTCTGTCAACAATGCTCGAAGACGTATTGCGAGCTTCTGCCACGGTTCATAAGAGAACATCTGCCTACCATCCCCTAAACAAATGGGTTAACAGAGCTGATTTCGCACACTGACGGACATGATATCGATGTGCATCGCACCATCGCACAACTACCCGCCGTGGTTTCTCAGTGGCTATGATGTTGGGCTGCTAAGCACGAGGTCGCGGGATTCGAATCCCGGCCACGGCGGCCGCATTTCGATGGGGGCGAAATGCGAAAACACCCGTGTACTTAGATTTAGGTGCACGCTAAAGAACCCCAGGTGGTCCAAATTTCTGGAGTCCCCCACTATGGCGTGCCTCATAATCAGAACTGGTTTTGGCACGTAAAACCGCATAATTAATTCAGGCACAACTTGGACACCATTTTATCATTCGTTACGTTTGCTCATAACACTGCAGTTCAACGAACTACTGGGTACTCCCTTTCTAGCTCGTTTACAGTCGTTCGCCAATGTTCACAAGAAGTAGGCATCGATGCCTACTTCTTCAAGGCCCCCACTTAGACGTCAGCAACTATAGCTGAACAGTTCGTGACTCGACTTGCCGATTGCCAACGACGTGCTCTCCTCAATACCGACGCCAGCCAGCAAGACTGCAAGCAGCGTTACGACAGCTCACACCATGACGTCACCTGTTCCCCTGGTGATGAAGTGCTCCTCTGGACACCTGTTCGTACTCCCGGATTGTGCGAGAAGTTCCAGTCACATTTCCCTGGACCCTGCATTGTTACTGCCCAAACCTCTCCAGTGAACTACCTGGTCACTCCAGTAGAGGCATCTCCGGAAAGGTGTTGCCATGGTGCCGAGATAGTTCATGTTCCTCTTCTCAAACCCTTCGTTCGCCGTTCGATTTATATATATATATATATATATATATATATATATATATATATATATATATCGAGCTAATCTGTTTCCCTTCTCTTCTTTAAACAAACACACACACACGTGTGTGTGTGTGTGTGTGATTGTGCTTTGCCCTATCTATATAGCTTGTGATATAGCGGGCTTTTCTGCAGCCAAACTCCCTACACCGTCCCTGATAATAGAGAACATGTTCGAGTAAGATAACATGTTGTTAGTGTAGTCAGTACCAGCACATCGAATACAACTAACTTATATGAGGTATGATACCGAGTTCTGATTGTAAATACATGCACCGTATGTACGGTCGATTTGAAGCTCATTATTAGGAGCTTTGTCTAACGCCGCCTACTTGTGGCGATGTAGGCTAACATTACCTATTCATGCAAGAAAGTGCACACACTCCATTTGCAAAATTTTGTTATTGAACCGACTAATCGACATGCTTCTATGTAAAATTTAAAAAAAAAACGAATTTCATTGAAGTGCACACAGATCTGTGCAACCTCTAAGGAAATACAAATCAAATACTGAGTCAGCAGTTAATCTTCGCCTCATGACAACCGATTGCTGACGCATTGTTGCCTAATGCGGTATGAACTATGCAGATATTCTGCACTTATCATGCGCAAAAGTTCACAACGTGTCGTCCAGTTATCGTGTTAGCGCCTTCATGGGCGCCCGTTTCCCTGTAGTGCCTTCAATTGCCTGCGATTGCGTCATACGTCCCGTCACCGCTCCACACTGCGTGTGACACACTCCTTCCTCCACCGATGACATCATACACGACAACAACACGGTACGTCGCTGCTATGAACAGCGTTGACCGTTTTACATTCACCGGCGTTGACGTCACGCTCTTCCGCGGCGTTGCACTCACTCGGACGATCATGGATTGCAGATGATGGTTACAAGTGCAGTATGTCGCCCACTCTAAATTCTATGAGTGAAGGACAAAGTGAGTTTCAGCGAAACATTCTAGCTGTAGCAGTTCGCTACCAAACGTGGGACAGTCACTGCCTTGCCGGCTTCGATATCTGCACCCGGATTCTCCACCGTCGATAGATGCTTGAGAATTTCTCCCGTGCTTCATATTTTGTCCAAAAATTGCTGACACAACATTCAAGACAGCGTGATACCTTGAAACAAATCAGCTACTGATAACAAGCGCTGAAGGCTTTATTTCGCCATATACGCACAACAGTGGCTTAGATCAGTGATGCGGGTAATAATAATAAGAGTAGCTTTTCTGCGCGAGCTGTAGACACACGTCTCTGTTTACACCAGTGCTTCAAGGCCTGTATTCACGAAAAAAAATAAGTTATGACGCCATAAGGTATTTGTAAGCGCTAGTTCAGACCAATTGCCATTTTGGACATATCATTATCAAAGATAGCCGGTAAAAAGCAAGAAACAATTAGAAAGAGAAAGCTCTGGGAATTTGGCGCCAGATTCCTAAGAAAAGATCTATGAACGCATAATAACGTTACGTACCGCACCTGCAGCTAACATTTATCTTTTTCAATACCGGAAGCACGAACTCACTGAAGTTTTCACAGACGCACGATCAAAAACAAATCAAAGCGAAAACCTGTAGCAAGCGTACTTGCTGGAAACAATGCCTCCCTGCTCCATCACGCATGAGGCTCGCCGGGAATTTATTGCCCGTCATCTACGGCGTTGCCGAAGCGCTTCACTCCTTTATTTTCTTCACGCGATTACAGGCTATTTAGTGTACGGGCGGGCAAGCTTTCTAGCTTCATTGTTCATCGCAATGTTTCAGGACGGCCGCTAACTCGCGCTTCAGCGAAGAAGGAGCGCAGCAGCTTCCCTAATTCACAATGGGTCGAGATGCGCTGGGCAATAAGTTTCCAAGGCCTGATACGCTCTACGCCATCCAAAGATGCGCGGAGTTCGTAGCAGCAGTGCGTACAGCAAGACTTGAGGTTGTAAATCATAACGTACTGTATACAGGTAATTCTGCGCTAGGAAAACCTGGCGAAATCACGCCGTTCTCGCCGGCGCTCTTCTTTCGCAGGAATCTTCTCACTAGCTTCATGTTCCTACGCTACCACAGAAATGACAATAGAAGCAAAAGAAAACGCCGTAATTATTGATGGAGGAGAACATTTTGCCTTGCGAGAACCATTTCTTTGTTGGCTTACGGCTCTTCCTGAAGTCATTTTCGTGTTGCTGCTGGAGAACGTATTATAACGAATGAGTTGTTGCAGATGCCGCGGTACAGGCTGTACACAGTGACGTATGAATCATATAAGTGGCTCTGCGGTGTGCCCTAAATGTCGAAAACACACTAAATAACAGCTTAAGGTGCGAGTAAGGTGAGAGGGCGTTTAACTCTTGAAAACTTGTATTTGAGCCCTCTCGTGCGAAGCGGGCGCAATGATGGCGCTTTAGTTACTAACCATAAATAAAGTTAAAACGAAATGCAAGGAATGTGTTGCGAGTGCAACGTGAACTTAACCTTCAGGGCAAAAAATTATTTGCGCAATCGGAAACCAGAATAACGCGAATATTGTCACAGCCATTAAGCTTTATTCGATGACATCCTTCTTCGCGTAGCATATAATAACCGGCTTTCTGAATCAGGAAAATTTTCACAAATTTTTGTGACCATTAAAGACGACATCAGTTTTGAACTCTGTGCAAAGCATGGTGCTCGGGCTTTTCTGACTGAGAACTCTTCTATGCAGTAGATTATATTCTCCGTGAATAAACGGTCATTAGAAATTATTGAAAAGGAAATGTCATCGCCGCCTGCTCGTTGCGCATAATGCTCTGGAGAAGAACTGTAGAGAACTCTAAAGCCATTGACTCGCAGTTTCTGTATTGAGCGCAATGATTTTTCTAACCTGATGGGATTGCAAGTCGAAGGGAGCTGCTCCTAAGGTTTACTTCGGGCAGTTGAGCGGCATTCACACGGCAGAGAAATATCTCGCTTCGCAGCGAGGACTGCTCATCACCTGACGACAGCGTCACGTCTTTTCGGGGCCAAGGGGCTGACGTAGATACCCACGGAGGATGGGACACAAGGCCTTGCTGCGCTGGTACAAAACGTACCCTCTTTGGCGGTGGATGTGCAGGGACTTGTCACACCACGCTCACCATCAGTATACAGAGGCGGCATCGAAATCGCCGCAACGTTCGCGGGTGCTTGGCGGTTTTATACACTGCGCAGTGATTCTCCAATGCGTAAACATGCCAATGATTAGCCAACAAGGAAACCGGCCAGTCCGTCTATCGGCCCGTCACGTAAGACAATCACTTTCAAGATGGTTGCGTATGGCTGCGTATGGTGCAGCCCACGCGGCCGCACCATACGCAGCCGCCACCGGGGTGCGGTTGATCACGGTTCACAATAGGCACGACGTGGATGGGTAAGGCGATAAAGAGCGATAACGAGTTATAATTATCCGAACGCATTGGCGCACCTGGCGCCGCCACCTGCAGTAGATTGCTTGCGTCATCAATTCCCCTTGCGCCGCCGTCCGCAGCAGTTCGTGTCACCGGAGCGCTGCTGCTTATACTGGCCGGATCAAGTTTCATAACATTGATAATGACACCAGGCTGCGTGGAGATGAGCAAGTGGCGCAATGCGCACACATACTTAGACAACTCCCAGATGTGTTTCTGCGGGAATTTTCTTTCAGTTACACGAACACCTGCTGACATGTCGATGCTCAGCAGTGAAGCGACTCACTTTTTCATCTGACTCACCACAGCGTACCCACGCCCACGCGTACGCTTAGGTGTTGAGAACACAGGCCTCTAAACCCAGCTTGCCAACATTGACACCCCTCAATTTCCACCGAGTCCACGCACTGTCCATGTCAGCACTGTCCATGTAAGCGCGAAGTAGCTTGACTGCTCGTGACGTCACTGCTGCCCTGCGCGTCGAGGGCTACGCCGTATGAATACAGCTTCAGGCAAGGGTGGTGTAGGGTTAACTTGGATATGAAGTAGAGTTGTCGGAAACAGTTCGTTTCCTGCTACTTATTTCTACTTATAAAGGAACTGAAGCAGTATGAGTGACTGAAATTATTGAACGCGACGTATATAGCCCACGATGCGCGTCAGTTCATGGACTTGCCGAATTCTAGCGTCACTGTACCACTCGTGGGCGCCACCTTGTGTGCCAGTCACTTACAATTCATGGGCATCGAAAGGCGGAAACACTTTGGAGACTGAACTGTGACGTTGAATGCCACACGCGAGTCACATGTGCAACGTTAGACGGCACAACGTTAGCGAAGAAACTGTGCAACATTTTTCCTAAAAAGCTAAAATATTTTTTCCTCACCAGCGATGACGGGCTTGGACAAAGATCTGTTTGTAAAATAAAGTTAATCTCTTCCTTAAAGTCCTGCACAAAGTTTGCGAAAGGAGCAAACTTATCGTAGTTATTTCGCACACATTTAAGTATGTTTAACAATTCCCATTGTGTCATTTTTCCTTAATTCGTCTTTCCCCCTCTCTCCTCATTGGAAAGAAACCTGCAATTTTGAACCACTTGTACGCAAACAAACATGCACACACAGTCGCCTACAAGACGAGCAACTAGACTTTATCTTAATGACGCCTGACAGTATAATTCGGCGAACAAAACTAAGGCTGACAAATTGGCACTGTTCAAGTTTTCTTGTAACACAAAAAAGTAATGTTATATATCTTATACTGTTATACATTACTGACAGCCTTCGCTGTATATATAGAAAGGAAATCGATGCAGTCTCTTTGTAGGGCTTTCCGGGAGATTTAGAACCTTTTGTGCAAGCCGGTGATCGAACAATCAGAGTTGGCTCGCAGCCAAAGAATCAGACGATGTCGAGAGACGTTTGTCTAGCTTCGCTACATTGAACAGCCGTATAGTGTCGTTCTATATCCCAACGCTTTGTGTGCTCAAGTGAAGGCAATTATACGTTCCGCCTGCCCCTTTTACAGTTAGCTTTTTCTTTTTTTTTCTGCGGTCTTTTGGCTGTGCGTTCATACTAATAAGCCCACCCCGTACTTTTCTTTTATGTCGCTGAAATGTGTAGTTCTTGAACACGATGCACGCTGCACTGGGGTGCTTTATACGCTTTATCAAGCGCAAAAGCTGTTGGGATACCACTGTCGATGATTGTATTACTATTCATTCATGGTTAACATTCGTAAAGCACGCAATTTGTGTCCAGTTCGTCACGGCGGCCAATGCCTATCTCTTAGTGTGTTAGTTCTATGGATTCTTTTCTGAATATTAAGTGCTGCTGAGATACAGATATATTGGCATGCGGATATACAAGGGGAGACTTGTGGATTACGCTGTTTTTCTGGGTGCTGGTATAGTATAAGCATGCATACCTTCATCCTCTCGTGGTTGTTTTGATGGTGTGAGATATCGGCTCATATTTTACTGAATATACAGGGCTTTAACTGCATTGATATATATATATATATATATATATATATATATATATATATGTATATATTCATCTTAAGGCAACCGGTACCAATTACAGGCTTTTGTATAGTAAAGAATAAAAAGAAAAGAACATACAGAAACGTACCGTATGCCATTACAATCTTTCCGTACCCGCCGCGGTTGCTTAGTGGCTATGGTGTTGGGCTGCTGAGCACGAGGTCGCGGGATCGAATCCCGGCCACGGCGGCTGCATTTCGATGCGGGCGAAGTGCGAAAATACCCGTGTACTTAAATTTAGGTGTAAGTTAAAGAACCCCAACTGGTCCAAATTTCCGGAGTCCCCCACTACGGTGTGCCTCATAATCAGATCGGGGTTTTGGCACGTAAAACCCCCTAATTTAACTCCAATAGTTCCATATAATTCCTACGGAATCTATGTAGATTCCAGTACAAATTCCGTGTAGTTTTAATAAGAATCTTACTGGAAAACACACGGACAAATTAAAGCGCTTACGGAACGTTTCAGTTCGGGGACTAATAACAAAAGGTACAGAGATTAACAAGGTTGCACCTGTTTGCTATGCCATACACTGAGCGAAGTGGAAGCGGGAAGAAAAGTAAATAAATAAAAACGGAATACGTGAGCACAGAAAGCATTTACCATGCCTTCCCAGGTTGCCGCAGAGCCCAGTCGTCTTTCAAAAGTGCAGTAGTGCGCTGGCAGCTTTCTGTACGGGTGACGACCGCGTACACATCTCAATAATATTGCCTCCCGTGAACCCTCTGTCAACCAGTTGGCTTAAAGAGGCACACAAGGTCTGTTTTTTATGATCAAAAGATGGGCAGTTGAGAAGGATATTCACTATCGGTCTCGTAGCAATCACAAAAGTCGGACAAGCAACTGCCCGTGATGAGGATGCAAAAACGCTAGGCGTTTGTAAAAGCGACGCCCAGCCGGAAACAACCCAGTAAACGTGGAAACATCGTATGCTGCAACAGAATGAGGTTTACCTGAAGAGACATTATCGGTCCCACGAAAGGACACTGATAAGTAGTAGTTTTAACTGCAGAATCAATCGCGAAATTGTAAATAATTGAGTTCACAATCACCACAGGGTCGGTTTTCAGGAACGCACATAAACACGGTAAGATGCTAGGTGGTTCCACCTTAATATTCTAGAATATGGGTGTGACACAACTGACTTCGGCAGCGTTACGCACAAAGCTACGTAGTTGTTTATTTTACTGCTGCAGTACAGTTCCTGCTGATTAAAACAGGCCTACGCGGCCTTGGCGGTGAATATACGACGCCGATGTTAATGACCTTGCGTGGTGCTCTTCATTCTGGTCAGTACTATGGTGCACCTGTAAACACAACTGTCTATAGCCTTCTCCTTGATTTTTCTACGTAACATTTTTGTCACTCCGTAATACAGGGTGCTTGTTCTAAAATAGGTAAGGCCTAAGCAAAACTCGCATAAAGGATCTGAATACGACAAAAACGAGTGGCGAAACTTGTGACGCTTTGGCAGTTCTCGTTAGCCGCGTTAGCCTTGGCGTAATTATCGTTGTATCTTTTTTTGTGTATGAACCTTCTGCACTTGTTTAGCTTGCTTAACTACAGAACATGCGCAATTTGTACCGTTTCATTGTATTTTTTTAATGTTGCAGGATGCGCTCTCACTGTACCACTTGTACCAGCTCACTGTAATTAATATTGTAACAGTTTTACATTTAGTTTTTTGTTTGTTATGTACTTATTGTTTTATTTTTGCTGAAGATTTCTTACTCTTCATAACTGGTTTACTTTCTTACCAAGCCTGCGATTGCGAACCACACATTGACTACCCAGCTAAGCACTCAAGCCATAAGGCTTACACAGGCTGTAACATTCTCTTGTGCAGCATTCAAGAATTTTTATTAATAATATTATTATTGTTGTTGTTTCTAATAAATAGAGTGCACCAGGAACGAGACAACTACGTTGAGCCATGCTGGGAGGTCCCTAAATATGTGATTTTAAGCTGCTTTAGGGAAAGAGAGATAATTCCAAACCGCATGCATCAGTGCACGTATTTTACATAATGACTTTAGTTCACTGTAGTTCTAGGCACCTTGCGTCAGATGCATATTAGACGACCTTTGAAAATGTCTCATGCAAGGAGTCATGTGGGCGCACTTTCTTCCCCCTCATGCAATAAAGAATTTAAGGAAGACGTGAGATTACAATTGCGCGAGACGTCATTGCAGTGTATGCAGGCATCCGCGGCGCTTTTGTCTGTTTGTTTTTAATATGAAACGTCTTTTAATTCGGTTTGAATAAGTGTTTGCTTGCTAAACCCGCATGAAACGTAAGCATGTTATACTACTATCACATATACATTTGCAAACGCGATACCCACGTGCCTTACTTTGGTATCGTTGTGTAGAGGAAGTAATACAATATAGTCAATCAGGCAAGTGTCACCTGCACAAATCTCGCCCTTGACACCGCGTCCATGGTGCAATCGAACTTTTTTTTTCTGTTGAAATAAAAATAAACGGGGGAGTTGTCGCCGTTTGCTGGTGACGGCTGTATCTTTTGAATTGGTGTATACTATATAGGATTAAAAAATATATCAATTCTTGCAATAGATGCTTCGCAAATGAAGAAAAAAAATATATGTGGCAGCACTAAGATTTCTCGTTGTATGAAAATCCGCGAATAGCTGGGGTACAAAACTCTAAGCTGCTTCAAAGAAGCGTTGAAGTGATTTCACTAAACTTAGGCCTCTCGCTCGGCAGTTCAATTATTGATCTGATGGAGAGCGGTCGCGTTTGAAAGAGCCTACTACGGCCATGGTATGTATAATCCATAAAACTCAAAAACCTGCTCATTGCTTTATCAATGCCACTTGCGCATTTGGTTAAATTACGTCATTTCGCTTAGATTTTTTTCTTATATTCATAACTAAAGAAGTAATTAGCAATGCGTGAGCACTGATAGAACAATGACAGAGTGTAATCCAAATTTGAGTGAGTAAAACACGGGAACAGAGGTATAACCTCTATGCAAATGCACACACAGACGGACGCACACGCGTACAGGAATCTGAAAGGGCGCCGTCCGATTCTTGAAGAAACTATCAACGTTTACGTCGCATAAACAAAACAAAACAAAAACACTTTTTGAAGCGCGGTACTATTCGCAACCGCTTAAAAGTAGTGTACAGCGATTTTGACTGAATCGTCACATTTGTGTTCTCACATTCGGCTCCCCGGCTCTGAGATGTGTAAGCGTCGTGTTCTCGGGCAACCCTGATCTGACGCCTGCGCACAGGCAGGCTCGACCGTTGTCTCCGCCCAAAGCTTCGAATTAAAACAAAAAAATGAAAGAGAAAAGAGAGGGAGTGGAGGTAAAGAGGAGAAGTAGTGCGAAAGAGCTGGTGACAAATGTCTCTCGGGTCGCATCAGTTGTCCAGCTCGAAGCGGCGGCCAAAACGACGCCCATGGGAAGACTACGAGCAGCGACGGCGTTGCCATGGTGGCGCAAGTTCCCGGTCCCTTCCAGTGGGCTAGGCCAGCTGCGAACTGGCTGGCCTGTTTCTCAAACAAGCTGGCCGCTCTAATACTTTCTTTTTGTGGAACTGAACGGTTGAGCGAGCCGCTTGGAGAGGCACCGTCAATGGGCGTAGGGAACAAGTGCCATTCCCGTTGCACTATGGACAGATTGGAGGCAGTCACTGAAGAGGGCACTTGCCTCGAATTGCAATTTGGTGAAATATCGCTATACCACTGTTCGCATGGCCTTGTACCTAGCACGCGGCTGGCTGGTAACACGGAAATCGGCAGTCTTTTTCAATGCCGCGCCGCTCTGGACAGAATGTCTACCGCGTAAAGGGAGATTTGGCGCTTCTTTGCTTTGGAAGTCACCATGCGCCACTGGTCTTTTATTGGCAATTTTACCCGCCGTGGTGGCTTATTAGCGGCTATAGGGAGTTGTGTTGCTAAGCACAGGCTCGCGTGTTCGTTGCCCGGTCCCAGCGACCGCGTTTCGATGCGCGTGAAAAGCAAGAACGCCTGCGTATTGTGCATTGGGCGCACGTCGAAGAACCCCAGATGGTCAAAATTAATGTGGAGTCCCACACTACGGCGTGCCTCATAATGATATCGCAGCGTTACCACGTAAAACCCATGGAACTTGACTAATTGGTAGCGAGAACGAAATACAGGTCATGCACTGTGAGAAGAGAGAGACAAACGAATAAGGAAATGCAGGGAGGTTGACCAATTGTACGTGCCCCGTTTGCCACCCTCTACTAGGGGAGGCGAAAATGGAAAATAAAGATAGGAAAGACGTTAAATTAAATGAAGTTCTGTGGTTTCACGTTCCAGAACCACGATTTGATTGTGAGACACGTCGTAGAGGGGGACTGCGGTTTAATTTTGACCACCTGGGGATTTTTAACGTGCAGCCACTGCATGGCACACGGCTGTTTTTGCATTTCGCCTTCATCGAAATGCGGCCGCCGCAGCCTGGATTGGATCCCGCGACCTCCGGCTTAGCGGCACAATGCACTAATAGCAAGCTAAGGCATCGCGGTGAATTAAGATAAAAAAATCTAAAGGCTGTCAACCTGAACGCACTCGCAGAGGAATGAATATTCGCTGACCGTCACATGCGTTCATACTGTCCAGTAGCCTTCAAGAAGTGCAATAGGAATTTTGCCGCGTTGTGAATGCGAGCGTGGTTAGGCCAAATTTCTATCTCCTCTTTGAGCGGTCTGTTATCGATGGGGCTGATACTCGTTCACAGACCACATCGTGGAGCGTCTATGGATGGACGGGGACACAGAATGCGCTCTATTCTAACATTACACCCGCAAAATTGCTTCCTTGCAAAATCGCAACCAGGCGCTCTTTCCGCGAATCTTTTCCCCTTCCACGGTTAACACTGTTACGTCGACGCAAACGCAGCGTAGCAGCAGGTGTTAAAGATCGCGCGCCTCGCGCTATAATTAGGAGTCCTGCGTCGTACAGGGCGACGCTATACGACATGGACCCAATGAGCAGCAACGTCGCCGCGTGGATCCCCACGTTTCTTCTCTCACGCATTCTCTCCGTTCTTTCTACACTTGTCGAGCTTGCTTACGCAATACAGGGATGCGGGCGCCTCAGCCCGGAAGTGCCACTCTTTCCTACGGACACCCGCTAACGCGCGCGCTAATCGCCTCCATTTTCTTCCAAGCGTAGTTTCGCGCGCTCGAGGAGCATGCCAAAGCGCGCAGCAACAGGCGTGCACTAGCACTCGCAACACATGGGCGCTGTCGGACGCACACATAAAGAAACGCTAACACGACCGCATACGAGTACACGCACGCAAAAACTAAAGGAAACGCGGACGCCCACAAGCGCGCACACACGTACGCACACGCAAAGCAAACGAAACACAAAAAAAGCACAAACACGTACAAACCAATAAAGCCAAGCATGCGCCCATTGCCCACTTGCATAAAGAGACATGCGGATGCAAGGCTTGCTCATATTCGCACTCGTAGCCCAAAGTGCGGGCTCCAACATACGCAGAGAGAGAGAGAGGCGGTTGCTAAGGTAACTTCCGTACGCCACTGTATCGCATGTCTCAAGGAGCGAGAAGAGAAATTACATACAAGCAGGGACAGAAATCGTGAGGAAAACGGTATCGGACGGGCAAAACTTGGCGAGGCGTGCCTAGCACAGCTGGTCGTGTTCCCAGGAGCAGGCAGCGCTTCTGGATGAAACGAGTCCGGCGCGCGCTTGCGTTTGCGAATGATGTAGGAAGTGTCTCTTCACTCGTGTTCATTTTTGGAACTGTGAGGAAGCTCTGGTGCGCCCGGTGGCATTTCGATGTGTTTCATCTGTTTCGTACAGTGCTCTATCGTGAAAGCCGAGACGGAATATTCAGGTGTGTAATTATTGGGTTTGAGAACAAACCGGCTACGCAGCCTTTTTCGTATTCTATTTAGGTTTGGTAAAGATCCATTGTATGTAGTGCGCTGAACAAAATCGTTGGGTCTTCTCTATAGTTCAGGCAGTTGCAGAGAAAAGGAAGAGAATAGAATAACTTCGCATTGGTATTTGCTTAGATGACCCGCTTGTTTTAGAGCACGGCTCTAAGTTAGTAGTTAGAGTTGGCAGAACGACAAGAAGAAAATCAATCGCTTGCACTTGAACTTCCGATAATAGTTAAATGGTGGCTATTTGCTTGGTTACGCGTTGGGTTTCTTGCAGTGTTGCTGCTTCGGCTCCTACAATATAGGCTGCCTCCCTCAATGGACAAAGCAGACTGTGAAAGCAAGGCTATGTTTTCTAAGCAGGCAGAGTTGCGTCAACGAGGAATCAAACGCAGTATCTCTTTCCTTGCTTATATTTTCGTGCCCATGATTTATTTGAGCATAGAAGTGATTCCCTGGGCATATTTCCTACTTTTCGCATCTCCTATCTTCAAACTGCCGCGAGCGGTATCCTATGCAGGTGAAGAATGGAGAAAGTCATTTACTCACTAATTGTACTTCGGTAACCTGTGTAATATTCTGATTTATCTGTCTCCCGTGTATGCAATAATAATACTCTTATTTCAGCTTCGTTCACCGTTCGCAACTGCGCAGCAGACACTTAATTAACTTACCTGAAAAAGTAGGAACGTGTAAAAAAAGTTACTTCTGCTAAGCAGCGAATGAGGATGTTGTTATGTTCATACTCATCGTTAAGAGTGTCTTATGTTGTATTCGTTTTATCTTGCTGGTATATTCCCTCTCGTTCGCTTCGCCGACTGAAGGCTCGTTTTCGATATAGCCTTATCAGCACGACGAACTTAGATGTCCCGTTGCACTCGCACGTCATCATAATGCAAATACCTCAAATTGTGTTATTCGTTTGTTCCAAGAGAAGTATAGTTTTGGAACAATGTAGGCGAATCTGTACTAGTTATAAGATGATAAAAAAGTGCTTCCAAAATGTGGCCGTTCGAAACGGATTTCTGATCACCTGACATCTTCGTTTAGGTACTTAATGCTGCGATCATCATTGATCATCAGCGGAAAATTATGGCGATGACAAAGATAACATACGGCAATGTCCCGAATGTTGCAGACGTGTTCCCATGAAACCCGTAGTGCTGGTTAAAAAAAGACAACGTTTTTGTCCTTGATTTTCTCTTCACGCGTACTGACTATTGCTTACAGTTGGAAACACTATACCATTATTTCTTTCTATGCTTTTTTCTGTCAACGGCCGCCACATATTACCGGAACGAAACTCTCTCCGCCAGAACTCTACTCCATCTTGAGTAAAGCATCAGCAAGGCGTGTTTGCGGTGTCATAACAGATCACTAACGTATTCAGCTAGCACCCATCGGAACAGCGCTAACAAGTTAAGAAGAGGGCGGCTGCGAGAAGATGGAGAGCCGGCATTGTAGGAAGCGCGCTCCCCAATCAATAGTGAAGGCTGAGACAACATGCAAGGAAACGAAAGCGAGAGGAAGAACGTGGTGTGGGCTCAGACAAAGAAAGTAAGAAATACGGTCGCCACCAACTGACGGTCTATCTGTCATCACTGTGTTCGACAACGCAAGCGCGAGCACTAAGCAATGGAGATCCGCAAAGGCTTTAGCGACCGCGGCGTGCTGAGTTGCAGAAATTGGAAGTTTTCTTCCGCATCCGTTGGCACAGAAGGGCTTCTACCCGTTTCGACACAACTTAGCAGTTTAACAATCAGCGCAGGGCTTGCTAAATGAGGCAGATAAACTTGGGTCCGCTTTGTGTATAGAGAGAGAGAGAAAGAAAGAAATGAAATGAGAAAGACAGGAAGGTTACCCGGCAGAGATGCATCTGCTTTACTCCCCTACACTGAAGAAAGGGCAAGGGGGAAAGAAAGGGAAAAGAATATCGGAGAAAAAAAAAAGCAAGCACGCAAGGAAACACAAAAAAAAGGGGGGGGGGGGGGAAGGGGGCGGTAGGGAACGCCTAGGAGCATGAAACTTTCTCTAATAGTCCGCTCGGACGTAAAAACTTCAATAGCGCCTTAACCGATTTCTGGAATTCCGGTGTGACGACCATATAGGCCGGCATTCCAGGATTGTTTGTTCCGAAAGCGGTCGGTTGTCGAGGCGAGCCAACGCTGCCGTGAACCACTGCATGTCTGCGCTGTAGCGACGAAAGCGGCAAAAAGAACACGTTGGATAGTTTTCTCGCGGCCGCAGCCGTCACAAGCAGCACTGTCGTCTATTCCGATGCGGAAAGCAAATGACTTCGCGAAAGCGACGCTAAGCCACAGTCAGCAAAGGACTGTTGTCTCTCGTCGGAATATTCCAAATGCGGGACGGAGTCGAAGAGATGGGTCTATCTCGAAGCACACACGCGTGCTGGAAACCTAGTATGTTCTGTAAGGGCTTTGTGACATCATTACGAATGATCCGTTTGTGTGTAGAATACAACTATGGTGCTTGCACTCACGTCTCATGAAAGACAATGCAGCTTTGCAAAAGCTTAAAAATGTTTAGCAGCAGTTTTAATGTCTTTGGTCGAAGTATACAAACACACTTCTGCGCATCGGCGTTAGTTGCATGGCGTTGAATTAACGGCTTCGTTCCACAGAGATTACAACACGGGAGCTGTAGATGCATAATTGTTCAATAGGTAGCTTGCTTTTTTGTGCACGAGGCTGCTTGTTCTAGAGAAATTGTCGACAGCGTGACATGGGGAAACGAGCTCAAACTAAGTCGAATACGACCACACATCGTAAACCAGACGCCCTCGGGACGAGAACGTTTGTATCCTGTACCTCATGGGTAGCGTAAGAAAATTGGCTGGGAAGTGTCCGTGCGGAATAAATCCGCTATACGAACTGAACACTTGCAGGGACTCTGGTTGTACAGGAACCAAGAATATTGTGTATAAACGTTTCAGAAAAAAAGGAGGATATTCAAGGCACGCACGACGTTTGCATATAGGTATCCGGTTCATATATTGACCAGCTTCAATTGAAGAAGTAGAAAAGCCTCCATATTATTGACAACTTCTTCAAGAAAAGGGCCATATGAGTTTCTCTTACTTTAACCTGGCATTTCACAAACGGGAGCTAATCGAATTTTTGTCTAAATCTGGAAAGGCCAACCTTTATGACTGTGAAGCAACAGAAAGCACTCGTTGTTATCGTCGACCGACAAATGTTGTGGGTATCACAAATCCGTGCACTTGAAAGTTAACTGTGCTATAAACTTGTTTTGCCTACTAGCCGGAACGACAGAGGCATTACCAGTCACACAATGACAGAGAGCCTATAATTGACTCATGCAAAAAAAAGAAAGAAAAACTTTTAGTCATTTTTTTTGATGGCCTGTTACAAACCTCTGAGAAGTGGCTCCAACGTTTACTAGGAAAACGGCTGCGCATGTGTGCGTCTTGGTGACCCCTAAGCAATTTCGGGTCCTCCTAAGTTGTCACCACTGAGGCTAGTCATCAGCCCTTTCCACTGATACCAAAGGTTAACTCTTGTCGACACCTTTATTACATTTTGACGCAACCCGAGAAGTATCCACTAAATCATGCCCCTAAGGAAACATCCATAAGTTAAATTCACTAGGTGGTTCGGAATTATATAACATCGTTACGGAACTGTCAATTAGGCCTGTACCTTGCATTAGAGCACTGCACGGGCCGATTTTTTCAGCCCGGGCCCGGCCCGGGCCCGTTTTTACGTTGGGCGGCCCGCCCGAGCCCGATCAAAACCTTTATAGCGAGACCCGGGCCCGGCCCGGGCCCGGAAATAATCTACGTTACCCGCCCGGCCCGGCCCGCCACCCCTTTACCTTAGGCCCGAGCCCGGCCCGAGCTCGACTCGAAACCGACCCGAAGCCGGCCCGAGACCGAAAAATAATGTTTTTCAGAGTTGAGACGCCCGAGAATAACTCGCTGCACGTCACATGCACACCACCAGAAAGCCCGAGCCCGGCCCGGGCCCGCGTCAAAAAACCCGAGCCCGGCTCGGGCCCGGGTCAAAAAGCACACGCCGTGCCCGAGCCCGGTCCGAGCCCACGAAAAAACTGTTCTACCCGGCCCGGCCCGGCCCACAGGCCGGGCCGGGCCCGGGCTTTCGGGTAAGCTCGAACCCGTGCAGTGCTCTACCTTGCATGCCCTCTTTGCATTCCGAGAACAACAAACATTGACTTTCTATCAGCGAAAATAATACACCAGAGAGATTATAAGACTGCAAATTGGGCTTCAGTCTAAGACCTTTGTAAATAAGTACTTGGCGTGGAAAAATGTCAAGTATAACGTTAAGAGACAGGAAGAGAGCGGTGTGGATCAGAGAACAAACGGGTATAGCCGATATTCCATTTGACATTAGGATGAGAAAATGTAGCTGGGCAGGCTATGTAATGCGTAGGATAGAAAACCGGTGGACCATTAGAGTTACAGAATGGATACCAAGAGAAGGGAAGCGCAGTCGAAGACGGCAGAAAACTAGGTGGGGTGATAAAGTTGGGAAATTTGCAGGCGCAAGTTGGAATCACCTAGCGCAAGACAGGGATAATTGGAGATCGCCGGGAGAGGCCTTCGTCCTGCAGTAGACATAAATATAGGCACAATGAAGTGCCGAGCGGGACTACATTTCACGGATGGCGCTCACCTTCGAATGCAGAATTATTTCCGCACAGCTCCCCGCTTTGGGTGCACGCGGGGCTTTCTACGGCCGTTTCACTGTACTCGTGAGGTGGCCTTGGCGTAGTTACGGTGCAGTTTATTCTAACCGGCTCAGAAAATAGGGAGCCGCCGCCTGACCGCTATAAGTGTAAGGACGTCCACTGATGCTAAGAATTGTTTGTTGCTGAAAAGCAACCTCTACTCTAAGGAAGTTATACACTATAACCATTATAAGCAGACTTGACATGCACATCTTTCCCTGGACTTGCCGAAAGGTGTCACGGATACTAAAGGAACAAAGTAGCCAATAGTTTAACGTAACATAGAAACATGCTATTGGAACATTTTATAACGAGGTATTCGTCGCTGGTAGACGCAAGCAGGATGGCACAGCCTCGGCATGCTCCTCTTCCGCTTCCTTCCCAAAAAACGACAAAGCCAGTAGAGATAACAATCTTTACGGGCTGTATTATCACAACATATACAGTCTGCTCCACGTCTCACACCGTCAGATCACGTCTCACTCTATCGGTCCACAAGCACGTGGACAGCAGCGCTTGCTGGATTATTATTCGAAACAAAATTAACAAAAATAAACATTTCTTCTTTAAAATAAAAGGTAACCCTAAATCGCGGTCCCCCTTCGCTCGAACGCTACAGCTACCTCCTTTTGTGAGTGTGCGTGTCTATTTGTGGGCTTGCATACGTGCGTGCGTCCGTGCTTGCGTCCGGTGTATGTGTGTGTGTGTGTGTGGGTGGGTGGGTGGGTTGGTGTGCATGCGTCTGTGTGTGTGCGTGTGTGTGCGAGTGGTGTGTGTGTGTGTGTGTGTGTGTGTGTGTGTGTGTGTGGTGTGGTGTGTGTGTGTGTTGTGTGTGTGTGTGTGTGTGTGTGTGTGGTGTGTGTGTGTGTGGTGTGTGTGTGTGTGTGTGTGTGTGTGGTGTGTGTGTGTGTGTGTGTGTGTGTGTGGTGTGTGTGTGTGTGTGTGTGTGTGGTGTGTGTGTGTGTGTGTGTGTGTGTGTGTGTGTGTGTGTGTGTGTGTGTGTGTGTGTGTGTGTGTGTGTGTGTGTGTGTGTGTGTGTGTGTGTGTGTGTGTGTGTGTGTGTGTGTGTGTGTGTGTGTGTGTGTGTGTGTGTGTGTGTGTGTGTGTGTGTGTGTGGGTGTGTGTGTGTGTGTGTGTGTGTGTGTGTGTGTGTGTGTGTGTGTGTGGTGTGTGTGTGTGTGGTGTGTGTGTGTTGTGTGTGTGTGTGTGTGTGTGTGGTGTGTGTGTGTGTGTGTGTGTGTGTGTGTGTGTGTGGTGTGTGTGTGTTGGTGTGTTGCGAGTGCTATGTGTGTGTTACAAGCCAGTGCTATGGCACTCGCTTGTCAAGGTGGTCCATGCGCATGGAGGCATGGAGGCATGGCTGCGACTGTATGACGCCGACGCAGTGACGATGCACTGACGAAGAAGAAATTATATTGATTCAACAACAAAGGCGTGTAATGGCGATGACAGGACGACAATGAGATGTCGTTACTAAAGTTATGACGAAGCTATAATGACGACAACGTAACGACGACGACATGAGGCAAACAAGATGACGACTGAACGCCGATTATATGGCGTGAGGACGACGGTATTCCGACAACCAAATGAAGAAGCGGCAATGACGTCCATGTCCCGACCAAGACGACATGCCGTGACGTTATGACAACGAATGGTGATAGCAGCTGTGTGACGATGACGCAATGACGATGACGGCGTCACGACCCTGAGCGCATGTAGCCCAAACTATTGGACCACTTGGACCACGGGGTAGGAGTGCAAGAGTGACGATAGCAGCATGACGGTAGTCAGATTACGAAGCTGGAATGACCACGAAGGCATCACCATGGTGACGTGACATGAACGACCACGACGGCATCACTGTGGCTCTGTGACAACGAAAGCATGACGACTGTATGACGAGGATAGCGTGAAGACGACGGCATGTCGGATGACAAAGCTGAAATGACGGTGGCGCAACGACCTCGAAGGCATCACGACTGCGAGCCCATACCTAGTGGCCCAAGTTACTAGACAACTTGGTCCACTGCGTCCGCGTAATAGGCTAGATAGATAGATAGATAGATAGATAGATAGATAGATAGATAGATAGATAGATAGATAGATAGATAGATAGACAGATAGATAGATAGATAGATAGATAGATATACAGAGACAGATAGACAGATATATAGATAGACAGATAGATTGATAGGTACATAGAGACAGATAGAGAGATAAATAGAGAGAGAGATAGATAGACAAATGGGTAGATTGATAGACAGATAGATAGATAGATAGATAGATAGATAAATTGATAGATAGATTGATTGATAGATAGATTTATAGATAGATTGATAGATAGAAAGTAGCTGATGTAGGCAAATAATGCTATTCGCATTAAAGAAAGCCGCTGGAACGACGACACACAAATAAGTCAAAAGCACTTCTTATCACAGGCAAATGCCGATTAAGAGATGGCGACGTGAAGGGGAGAAAACGCGTAGAAGCACAAAATGTAACAAGGACGCAACAAGGTGCGGTCGGGCCATCCCTCCTCCGTACCCTGCTTTCTTTATCCAAGTGAAAGAAAACCATAAGTTCTTTCATGCTCAATGCAGGCTGCATTCAGGTTACATCAGGAGCTCTTCAGACGGGGGTTGCAGACGTGGAGTGTTCAAAAGGGTTGCAAAAAAAGAACAAGAAGAAAAAGCAGTGGAAGGACTTTGTATGAAGAACCGGGTAAGAACTATGGTTAAACAAAAAATTAAAACAAAATAAAAAAACGTCTTCAAACACATATTTTCACCGGCTTCTATGTCTTCGATCGTCTCGCACATCCGGTGCCTCACCTGAGCTCGGAAACCAAAACGCGAGAAAAACCTGAGAAGATAGCCGAGAAGCCCGCAGGCGTGCCTACGGCTCCGATCTTGCTCCGATAGCACGGCGAGACTCCAACTCCTCAACGACGAAAGAACAAACCCGTGAATCCCTTCTGAGGTTTCCGCGTAGGATGTGGGAGTTTCGAGGAGTTTCTCCGTAGCTGCAGAATCCCGCCAGAGTGCGATTATTTTTCTTGTGTGTATGTGTATATTTGCTCCCTCTTTATTTTCACCGATTCGATAGGTTCACCATAAAACGTGACCCATTTAAAGTTTTCTATTGGCCCGCAATTGTTTTTCATGGCTGCGACGTTCTCTAAAGAACTGTTCAAGAAACGTTTCCCAAAGGAACATCGTGTTTTTTTTTATCGTGCTACTGGTTGTATCTCTCTGAAATCGGAATGCGAAATCGATAGCAGCAGTCGCCGCAGTACGTCCGCGATGTCGCAGCAAATATATATGCCATGGAACCGGTGAGAATTGCGCGCAGCATTTTGAGGGTTTTCTGTTGTCACAAGCAATTAAGAGATATATCCTACGATCAAAGCATACCATTCATTCATTGTTTCACTGTTCCACCAATTGCAGATTTGGCGATGGCAATATCGGAGGCTAATATAGGTACATGGTAACTGAGGAATTATTAGTGTTTGAAAAAAATGAAGCGATTGCATTGAAGACCTCTATGGGAGCTAAACTGTCATGTTTGCAGACGTTACTGCCGCATACCTATCGGGGTATTAATAATTAATATGTCGTCATGTTCGCACTGCACCAATATGAAGAAAAAAATGCGTAATCTGCAGAATATAATTGTTTTATTTCAGAGCCAGAACAACAGAAAAAAAAGAATAGAGCTTTAAACAGGTATCTGTTGTTCCCCTTTTATTTTGTCTACCATGTGTATAGTTTTGAGTAGTTTATTGTAGTGTCGTAAGTTCTTGCGTTGTAGACGCACCTACATTTATAAATAGATTATCGCCATCATTGCCAGCCTTTTCTTTATGTCCACTCCAGGACGAAGGCCTCTCCCTGCGATCTCCAATTACGCCAGTCTTGCGCTAGCTGATTGCAATTTCCACCTGCAAATTTCCTAACTTCAACACCCCACCTAGTTTTCTGCCGTCGTAGTCTGCGCTTCCCTTCTCTTGGTACCCATTCTGTAACTGTAATGGTCCACCGGTTATCCATCCTACGCATTACATAGCCTGCCCAGCTGCATTTTTTCATCCTAATGTCAACTGGAATATCGGCTATCCTCGTTTGCTCTCTGATCCACACCGCTCTCTTCCTGTCTCTTAACGTTAGGCCTAACATATTTCGTTCCATCGCTCTTTGCGTGGTCCTTTACTTGATCTCAATCTTCTCTGTTAACTTCCAAGTTTCTGCGCCATATGCTAGAACCGGTAGAATGCAATGATTGTACACTTTTCTTTTCAACGACAGTGGTACGCTCCCACTCAGGATTTGGCAATGCCTGCCGTGTGCACTCCAACCCATTTTTATTTTTCTGTAAATGTTATAAATGCATGTAATGTAGCAATTAGGGTCTTATAGCAGCAAATAATTGATCAAGAGCGGGCGAACAAAGGGATCCTAGGGTTTGTGTTAACGTTTCCGCAACATAAACTGCTTTCGTCAATCTCCTGACAACGACAAGCCCCGCTCTATATATCCATGTTGCCCCAAATACTAGTGTAAAAGGAGGTCTACAAATTTATTTTTCAATTGCCTCTTGCAGGAAAAAAAACAGCGAAAGGTACAACATCCTTTTTTTACTACTTTATATTACTACTTTTACCGCAAATAAGTCCTAAAGTTCGATCAGCTTTTACTGCGCACGGGCAATACGCAATATGTGTTTCCTTTTTTTCAATTTTGGGCTTAAAGGGGTGCTAAAAAAATAATAAGCTAAGTTAGATCAATGCACATTGTATTATTCGTCTAAAGTCGATCCCTGTTTTATGTGCGCCAATATGTTTTTTTTATTAAATTCTGGGGTTTTACGTGCCAAAACCACGACTTTATTATGAGGCACACTGTAGTGGGGGACTCCGCATTAATTTTGACCACCAAGGGATCTTTAACGTGCCCCTAACGCACGGGACACGGGCGTTCTTGCATTTCGCCTCCATCGAAATGCGGCCGCCATGGTGGGGTTTTGATCACGCGACCTCGTTGCTTAGCAACGCAGCACCACAGCCGCTAAGCCACCACGGCGGGTGCCAATATGTCACTTTGTCGCGAAGAAAATTACCGCCAAATGTACCACTGCCCCACCTGAATCTGAACCGCTCGCGTCGAAACGGACGAGTGTAAGTAATCTCCACATGACCTCCATCCATGCCTCTCTCTTTGAATCAGCCAGTGCTAGGTCCATTGAGAGGTGGGCCCAGAAGGCGCCACTTCGTTTTCTCGTTTTCCTAATTTTCTCGCTTACAGAAAGGCTCTGTTCTCGCTACGAATGAGGAATTCTTTATCACGAAAGTTTATTCTTATAATCTAGCTCAACCTAATATTTTTCTTTAGTGTGCCTTTGAGCGTAGTCCCAGAACACACTGAACGTTTCATACTTCAGGTGCAAGATATGATGTTAGGCCCTTCGAAAACTGGTTTGAAGATTGGGACAAGGCATCTGTTTGCCATGCCAAGTGGTTTTTCAAACCACGCGCCGTGCCAGAAATCTTCAAGATCATGGTATTTTGTTACTGCTTCGCAGATGCCACATTGCAGAACTAACAATAAGCACTGGATCCCGTGCCGGCTTATCCTTCGCTTAAGATACCACTTTCGCCACCATAAAGAATCCACCGATATTTACGGATTTCTCAAGCAAACACATTCTGGCATCTTTTATGACCTGCGGAAACACTGGTCCAGCCTGATGCTTTTATCTTCCTGCGCACCCTTCCTATTGTCTGCCTAACTGCTGTGAGTATTATTGCGCATTATTTAGTTTGCCACTTCAAACAGCGTTTTGTCCTTTGAGACAAATACCACTATTCTTCATAGTTTACCCCGCGCATACTGCCAAAAATCTTTGTACGTACCTCAGCTTTCATGGTGACTGCGGCCCACTCAATTAGGGTGTGTGCTTGCGGCAGCTTTAATAACTAATGGACGTTTTTCATCCATAATGAGAAAGTTCTCTCTCATCTATTTTATGCAGATGTCAAGCAAGAAAAATCAACCAATAACAGCACTTGTCACGCTGCTCTTTTCCTCCTAGTTGTCGCCCAAAGCGCCTTGCAGAATTCAAATTTTGTACTGCCATGCCACCTGAGAAATTTTTCTCATAACGAGCTTGAAATTGACTAAAAACATTACGAGAGATAAAACGCGATTGTCGGAATCAACGTTGGGTGAAGCTTTCTTGAAATGTGTCAAATAAATTATATTATACTTCTCAATGGCGAAATGCCAGACCCCTTAAATTTACACTGGTGTGCTGCCGCTTGAATCGTGACAGGGCAGCGACGCAATCGTCGGCCGCGTGATTTACGCCAGGGATGTGCTTCCCTCCCGGAGGGTCATGATTGCGATAAGCAGACCAGACTGCACACCAGCTGCGCTAAATGCGCTGTTCGTTCAAACGCGTCACGTTTTATATAAGTCTGATGCTGGTGCACAAGCTTGTTTTCTTTTTCACGTTTTGCGGGCTTTCTTTAGAACGAAGAAAAGAGAACTACATTACAAGTAAGTAAGAAAACGCTGTGTGAAAATTCCTGTTACGCTCTACAACTTTCTCATTGGAAGATTCCCGTAATGGTTTGATCCCGAAGTTGGTTGATTGTAAATAACTAAATAAGCAATTAAGCAGAATAAAATAAATTATTTGACTTGCTCTGTGCAACAGCCAACAACATTAATCTGATGCCTTCCTCCTAGAGTGCGTCGGCGTATTTCTATGCCTTGGTTAAAGTTAGCTGGGACGCCCCATTGTGTGCTAGGCAAAGAATACTTCGCTTCAAAACTACGGGGAAAGGAATAAGCAACTACCAAGGGCGCCACTGCATCATTGCGCGTTTCCGAAGAATGGCTCCTTTTTTAAAGACGCATCTGTTCGTGTCTAGTTACATAGGAAAGGCTGGCTTGGTGACAGAACTATTTCGTGAGCGATAGCTGCCTGAAAGCTAGGGAGAAAAAAAAGTCCAGTAACATATTAAGACGAAAGAAACGCGCGAAAATGAATAAAGCAATAATCCCGCGGCAATTTAATCTGCGCACAGTGGCAAATGCTATGCTATCACATCTGGACTGAGTATTTCCTTCGATCATACAGCAGAGATATTATCATCACAGGCTGAAAGTTGACGGCGCCATTCCTCAGGACGCTGGTGGTTTTAAGGGACGATAACTTTGATGACTTTGTCGCGAAAAGTATTATCGCGCGTTCACTGCATTGCTTTGTGGCGGTAACCGTTCTTCGTCGGATTATCACTGTTACAGATTTGTCGCTCGCAGCAAGGCGCACCTATGGCATTCGAACGCGAGCATGAGCAATTACTATGAAATGTACTGTGATACATGTATAAATAGTAGATAAACTTCACTCGTGGGATCAAATTTCGGTCATGTACGACTATGCTGGCCGCTACGGTTGCACTATGGGTGCTGCTTGTTTGGCTGGGCATTGGCTGGGCCGGTTGTCTTTACCCTCCCTACGAAGTGACAGTAACATTTCGCGTGCACACTTGGATAAACGGGTATTCTAAAATACCAAGTGTAGCGCTCATATCTCTCGAATATAGCTCAACATTTAATATAAATTTAAATTCTGAAGTTTTATGTGCCAAAACGCTAAACTGCCTATGAGGCATGCCGAAGTAGGGGACTCCAGAATAATTATGTCCACGTGGTGTTCTCATAAAATAAACTGACATGATATTTTCCACTATTGATTTCTTTTTGCGTTAATTAAACGAAGGTCCTACAGCTATTAACTCTAGAAACAAAGTAGTGACAAGCCTCAGTGCGCCTTAAATAACTTAAGTCCACGAGGGGTTTTGCATTTCTTCCCTATTAAAATGCTGCCCCCACAGCCGCCATCGAAACCATGACCTCTGATTCAGCAGCGCAATGCCACAGCCACTAAGCAACCACAGCAAGTATACGTCAAACTTCCTTGTTTTCATATCTTTGGTAGAGTTTAACGAAGTTTCATGCATGTTATTGAGCCAGAGCACGATGCACTTTCCGTTTTGGGCTCGAAACCTCGTTAAAATGTAAGTCATGTAGAGGATAATAGAATGCCTTCATTGTGGGCGCTGAACAGGCTTCTAAGTAGGTTCTCGCATGACAGCGCATTGACTTTGAGCAACGGCGCGCATTTTCTCACCAAGAACAGTCTCGGAGCAGTTAAGTGGCCGCCGCGCACTTTTCGGAGACGTAACGAAAGAGCGCACACTGGACGAGCTGTCACCGAAAAGGCACTCAAGCACGCGAAAAGTGTCCAAACGATGAAGCAAAAAAAAAAAGGAAAGCAGCAAAGTTGGAGCCCAGGGAAGAGAGGTCGCGTGGTATGGAAGGCATCTGGCTTCGAGCTGTAAATTTAGACGGCTCGGCCAAGCGTGAAGCGGCTGTCACGAATCGCGTCTCCGGGGCTTGAGTGCCGAATAATCGATCCGGCTCGCAGTGGTTCCTACACACCCTCACTGAGAGGGAGGCGTGCCCTTGTGTGGTCAAATCGAAGTTAACTGCCCTCTTTTGGGCGCTGATATTTGGGGCCCTTTTCTTCTTTTAAATGTGCGTGAGTGATGACAGGAAAATTCACTGGCGTTGTGCCCAGCTCTGCAATTATTGGCATACATTCTGGCGCTGCCAACCAGATCTTTTCTTTCTTTCTTACATGAAAATGTACGTAAGCTTATTTTAAAGACACTCTGCTTTTGGAATAGTGTGTACATAATCTCTTAGAACAAGAATAGCGTTCAATAAGAGCACACGCACAAGTGTGCACCGCTTTTGTTCTAAACGCTACAGCAAGAATTTTTTTTCATTGAAGATTCCTTTAGAAATGTCATTTCGCAGCTTTTTTGCACGTATAGCTGTCCATTGCTGTTTCCGTGTTAGGTTACTAGTCACCTTTTTTTTTTCAGAAAATGTAGAACACCTCACTCGCTTGCGATACCACATACTTGCTTGGCTAGATAAATTTGTCTGTAATGCGTGGTCACAAACGGAGAAATTAAAGTCCGTTTAGGGAGCATTATAGGCATGCTTATAAATTTGTCTCGGGGTCGGAGGCACTTGGGAATATGCCTATGAGAATATAATTGAACTCAACTCGGGGCCAAAGAATTATTTCTCAAACCATTTCAAATAAACGGGCCCCGGAAATGTAACGCGACTGGTATTTCAATCTCAGCGTTTCGTCGGTTGAATCATTAAATTCATAACCCACCATTTCTCTCAAAAGGTATAAATAAAAGTAAAGGCGAAACAACGATCTCTGCTCAGTTTCAAAAATCCGTGGTAACATCTGCGATCACAGTTTGTAGCAAGGACAAAACTATCCAAACTGAGTGCGGCAAAGAAAATGAACGAGAATTCTTGAATGCCTCAGGAGAAACTTGAGTTCTCTAATTCTGCCTTCATGAATTGAAAAACCGAGGGTACGTAAAATAAAAAGAAAAACGCCGGGTCGGAAAGCACCGTTCGCATTTGCTGATTGTTTCTGCTCAAATTGCTTTCAGCCGTTACCTGCGTTTCGAAACCCAGCAGCTGTAAAGAAATATTTGTTATCCGCACTCTCCCACGTTTGAAATGAAGATATCAAAGCCGGCGCTATAGAAAACGCACTTTGCACGCATCCCATTTCACAGCATGTCTTCTTTAGAACGCCTGCCTCGTTCTTTCCGTTAGTTCTTAAATCTACACTGCTTTCTTTTGTCTTTCGCTAGCCGACGTCGTAATTTGTGAGGTTCTCTCATTTACATAATTGGAAAATGCCTCCTGTGCCGAATGTGTCGGGCTAACGGCGTGAAAAAATTCCAGGGAGAAATTTAGCAGGCTGATACTTCTTCCCGTACACCGTATGCTCAACGGAACGCTAACATTCCCACTTTAAAAGCAAGAAGTTTGAAACGAAACAGGAGAAGCATACAGCTTTGAAAAAATGAAAACAAAGAATTCCGCTCCTGAAGTTCCGTACAATAAAAGAAAGCAAAGCCGGCAGGAGCACCCTCAACGATATAAATGTTATGTCCGACATCTTCCTTCTCCTTTACCCGGCTAAGTTTTTGTTTTAAATGTATTTGTTGCGATGACAGTCAGCTTAATTTAAATTCTTTTCTAGTTCTCTCTCAGCCACTTGCAGAGTGGAGACAATATTTTTATCAGCCCTTTATCGTCTTTTGTCGTTTGTGTAAATGACAAAAGACTATATAAAGACGACATAAGACACTTCTCTTATCAGGAAATCTTATATAATATCTTGATCATAAGATGAAGATATATAAGTTTGTCTTATCTCTTAAAAAACTATGTATATCACATCCCACCTACTCGTTTCGGCTTCTGAAAACACTCATCAGACAAACTTCACATTTATATGAAAACAAATTTGGAATTCTCGGTCTTCAAACCTGGGCCCACATTCACAAAAAAAGAGCTGTAACACTAGAACTATCCGAAGGAGCAGCTTCAAACCAATGGCATTGCTGGGCGTTTAATTCCCAATTGCGTCTGGCACTTCAGAACAGAAATCACAAACAAACGAAATGGTTTGTGAATTCGGAGCCTGTTCTTCATGTCGTGTCATTCACTACGCCACTAACACAAAAACCATTCAAATCTCGAACCATAACTTTATTTCATATATGGAAAGAGCGAGGAGAAGAGAGAAATCTCTTTATTGAAAAGCAGAGTGTTCACCAATGTATATTCAAGCACGCGCTGCTCTGCTAACAATGGGATGAAGGAAAAGAAAGGCGTCATGTAAAGGTGGGTATAAAATACCCACCTTTATCACTGTCTCTATTCACTGTCTCTATTTCTTTGACTTTCTTTCCGATGACTCCTGGTTGTCTATTTACAGTTTCGACTATCCTGTACTTGGTTGCAAATTTCTTGACCTATTCCTCCATTCTGTGTCCACGCTTTTCAGGTACAGGTACTTGTGCACTCTATAGCCGCTCATTTGTTTTCATCCATGTTCCTGAGTATTTTTTCGAAACTAATTTTGCTCTCTGGCTTCAAAAGAGGCCCAACCCATGTCACCTTGCACTGCCTCATTTGTGGTTTGACCATGGGCTCCCAAAGTCAACCGGCCTACTGATTTTTGGTTAACTTTCGACCCCGACAAGATTTCTGATATTAAGCATAGAATGGCATTTGCGAACGTTAGCGCTGGCACCATTACTCCTTTCGAGATTCCGCGCACCACCTAATACGTATGTGGACCTGAGTGCTCTGTGTTTCATTATTGCTGCATTCCGCTTCCCGATTATTTTCAGATTATCTTGGTTGGTGCTTGAGTAAGTCTTTCCTTCGCTTACGTATACACCGAGGTACTTATATTGCTTGAGTATGGGTATGACTTGTTGAATTGAAACCACGTAATTACTCGTCTCTTCATTAAAAATCACAATTCCTGATTTCTATACTAAACTTAACGCTTAGATTTGTCGCTGCGTTGCCAGTCGCAAGTGTCTGTAAATCTCTTAGATTGTCACGCAATGTGAGATGGGTGCCCCGTTCCGTCGATCCGTGCACACTTTGCATTGCAGTTGCATATTATTGCACCAGGTGACACGCCATGTAGCGATTGCATAGGTAACGGTACAATGTGGATAGACAAGTTTTGAGAAAGAAAAAAGAAGATTAAGGAAAAAGTTTAAATCAGCTAGCGCAAGACAGTGGTAATTCGAGATCGCAGGGAGAGGACGTTCGTCCTGCACTGGACATACATATAGGCTGATGATGATGATGAGGATGATGATACAGAAAGGCTAGAATTAAATACATGTACAGCATACCTGATTAAATCAAGCATTTTTGTCACCACCCCATTTCAAAGGGGATACCTATAAATCATCATCAGCCGCAGCAACATCATAATTATCGTCATACTCGTATCATGTCACTTGTAAGGCGATGTCAGACGCGCGCGGCGTAGCGTTGATACGTGCAAACTTTGCATTGCAGTTGAGTTGTATTCCACCAGGTGTCACGACATGTAGCAGTTGCATCATATCGTGCTACGTGTCCAAGAAGGTGACATGTACGGGACGTACTAACAATGCCAGTGTTTACTCTTCGGTACACGTTATGATGCCTCTTCGCATGGTACGAACCACTGCTGAAGAAACGAATCGCAGAGGTACGCGCGCAGCGGCAACCAGGCAACATCGGGCTCTATAGGCCGCTGTGCAGAGAGCAGCAGAAGCCGCAGCTACCCGTCGGCGCCGGGCGGGTAGTTGCTTTCGTTCTCCTGAAAACGAAGCAAAGAGACCTCGCGCGAAGACCTTCTAGTGCGTGCTGCCGAAAATGGAGCTCTATGGAGCCGCGCCTCCAACTTTCGCTGTAACTGTGCTGTGTGCGCCGCGCAGGCCTGTGACTTTTATATCACTGCACATGGCGCAAGACAAAAAGAGAAAGGAATGCGGCGGTTTCTACCACATAATTTATAAGGTCAGTTACTCTAAATCTTCTTCACGCTTGCTTTTGATTTTTGAATTTTCTACTCATGTAGTCCTGGTGGAACAAACGCTATTGCAATGCGCATGTGAGATGTTGTCCGGTTCAGTTCAGCGACCATTATGCAAATAACCAGCATCTGTTGCCTATGCGGCTACGATTGAAACAGCAATAAAACACGAGGGAGCTCAACCAAACGGGACGCAAATATTTAACGAATCTAAAAAGAAAAAACAATCTGGGGAAGGTCGAAGAGTGGGCTCTGTAAAATATTCAAGCGTTAAACGACTTGGAGCGAATTTCGAAAAGACCTCTCGGGTAGCCGTGTTCGGACGTCCTTAACGCAATGAAACCTGACTCTTGTGTCTTCGAGTGTCAATGCAGGCAGCACAGAGCGCGTTTCTTTTAACTTTTTTTCCGCGAATGCTTTCATCATTACTTCGTAATCTCTTTACTTAGCATGAGTGTCGCTGGCAGTTTCCCGCCATTTTCCTTGGAGCGCGGCTCCTTCTTCGAGTTTTACCCTTGATGGGTTCCTAAGCGGATGTTTTCCTGCCACCGTTAATGGTGGTTCTAATTTGTCCCGAGAACAGCCCCATGCTGTTGAATATTCGAAATTATAGTTCTGTTTTAACCATCAGCGTAAACGAAGCTGAAAGAAGGTGGGGCGGGTATAAGAGTGCTATTTTTGTTGAGATTGAAAGTATTCTGAAGACAACCTATTATTCTTTCAATTTGTTTCTTGAAGACGTTTTAAAACATGCCACTAAGTGCTAGCCTTGAATTAGAAAACTTCGAGCTCTGTTATGCTGCAAACGAATAAAAAAAGCTAATTGTAATCAATTTATTTTGTCACTGTTAAGCTGCAGAGTGATTGCACGTGACGTGGTCGAGTTCAGGGCACCAAAACCACCTATTTAAAAAACTCTCTAGTCGCAGAAAGCACTCACTTTGGACCATTGAAAAGAACTATAACTAAAAAAAAAACTCTTTACATGTGCGACGAAAGTGAATGAGAAGCACCCGAAATGACACAAAAAGAAAAATACTTTTTTAAAAGCATCGTTGCAGTCACTATGGAACCCAGGTCTGCATATTATTTATTGTAATGAAATGTATGAATAATAAACTGACACTGATCATTTGAATTGCGTCCGACTTTCTCATAAACCGTCATTCACTGATGCATGAGCTGCTGAGTACCCGGCCATTGAGCTCCGAGGCTCAGAGATAAAAAAAGTAAAGCAAACAATTGAAATTGGTTTCAGTATCTTCAAATTGCTCAATTTCGTCTACAATTAGAAGCATTAGAGTACAACCACTAAAACCGTCGGAATACATACCTGGAGTATTCTTGTTAGATGCGCTCTATAACGCATGCTTGTCGCTGTTGTTTTGCAGTCACCTGTTTAACTGTTCTCTCTCTCTCTCTCTGTCTATCTACATGAGTGCATGTCCGTGTGTCTGTTATGTGCGAGTGCGTGCCCTTGTGCGTGTGTGTGTGACATTGTTCATGGTACTTGTCTCAAAGCACAATATTTGCCGATTCTAGAATGCAAAGAAATGGCAGAATGCGGTAGTCGCCTTTATATACATACAGTGGCGGCCTGATACGAATGGTTCTGGTTGTCGGAAACACTATTGTGCAGTGGAAATTGTAGTTTTAAATTTGAAGTTTTACTTACGGCTGTGCAGTGATCACTACAGGAGATGCTCAAAATGCCTGCCACTGTCTGGAAGGCATGTCTGGGCTCGACGATGGATATTGTTAAACACTCGGTGGAGGGTTGCTGGAGTTAAAGGTGCAATGTGCTAGGCTGAATGGCTAGCACAAGAATGTGAATGGCTGTCTGTATCTCCTGCAAAGTGTGAGGATTGTTTTCGTACACCCGTCCTTTGATTGCACCCCGAAGACGTTACAAGACAAACTGCAGGTCTCGCGCTATCATATCATACATGAAACAGCGATATTATTCTCAATCCTCGTCATATTTTTATAACTTTTTTTTATTTCTCACTGAGCAGTTACTTTTCGGACACCCAGTACTATTCGCATGCCTAGACAACTACATAAAATAATAGAAGATGAAAGAAAAATGTAGAAAAGAAAACTACAGGTTGTGCTTGCATTGTTTGGCTATTTTTCTTCATCGAGCTCACATTTTTTGATGACGCCGCTCTTTTTGCGTTCCACGGCGCTTTCGTCTACACTCCCCTCAAATCATTGCCCGAATCGACTTCGGACAAAAAAAGAAAGTGAGATCGCTAAGGTTCATTGTGATACTTTTCTCGTAGATACGTTGATGTCTTTTCGCTCGTTCATGCAGAAACACTCCCTCTTTTCTCGGTGATCGGACTTTATCGGTGATGTCCGGGCTCGCATCTATGGCGTTCACGCATCGTTACGCCTGCAATCTCGTTGCAGCCTTGCACTGTTAGGGCACGCCTTACTGGAGTAGCTCTGTTGCTGCTTTTTTTTTTTTCAGGTGGGACACGGTAAGTTATAGCTTTTGTATTTTGCATTCTGTAGGCTGGGTTGTCCGGTTTGCTTACTTCCATTATTATGCGATCAGCCGCGGCTATATAGACGGCGGTTTTCAAGGATGTGACGCTTGAAAGGACCATTAGAGTGGATAAGCATCCAACTTATCGTGTTGGCTAAAAACCCTGATGCGGATTTGGATTACAGTCGGTTCAGTGGCCTGCACAATGGCTGGCACACTGTGATCGCTTACTTTGTCGCTTTCGTTCTTGGACGTATTTATTGCAGGCCCATTTATTTTCCTTACGAACATTTTCCTCCGGAAAATTGTGAAGTATGGTGGGCTTGATTTTAGTTATTAGCTATCAACGGAGGGAATTGCGGACAGCAAATGTACATTTCAGTAAGAGATTGGTTCTTGAAGGAAAACACTGATGTGACGTTGCTTCTTTTTCTTTTTTTGTTTACTATGAATGCCGTAAAAGGCATAGAAAGCTGGCGGCGTGTTGCTCTTGTTATTGTGTGTATTAAAGCAAGCAGCACAAAGAGCCATCATATAATTTTTACACTTTCAGTAGTATTCCCCTTCCGTATAATTCAATATCAACGAAACTTCTTGGTTCCTTTCGAAGTTAATTGTAATAGTATTTACTTTTTGAATATTGAAGGGGACATGTTAATTAATCAGTGTCTATGGGGACCGATGGAGTAAAACTGCTTCTATATTACTATTCTGCACATATTTGGGCTATTCGGGCTGTCGTGTATTCGGGTTATTGCCGACAGCCATGCGCTCTCAAATATCTGCATGGTATGATTATTTGAGAAATAAGGAGGCTCTACTAATTGTTCCTTCAGGTTAAGTTTTCTTTTTATGCTTTACCCAGCAACCAATGAAGTTAGTATCTTCCAATGAAGTTAGTACCTTACAACCGTACGAGTTAGATGTGCCGCTAAAGCTTACGTGTCGCGTGATTTTTTTTAATCCTCATCAGATGCAGATCTCTAAGAAAATGATCGAAAGAGATGCAAAATTAATTTCAAATAATTCTTATGCAGTTGTAATTGAGGCATTCTCAAAACGTTGGAAATCAACCGATCCAATCTTGTCTCTGGAGCGCCGACGAGAAGTTTTCAATTACGGGATGTATTTCAAGTCTCTTTTATCAGCCACCGGCTGGTCGATGTGAATCGCGAGAAAGTGAAAACCGTATACGCTCTAAATCGTTCCAGCAATCCACCGTTGGGAGGTGTAAATGAAAGAACTCCGCTTGCCGAGCCGAGCCCGGAAATTGCTCTGCATCGCGGTCGAGTCGGGCTCAAACGTGCGGCCATCCAGTATGCGGCCTATGGAAGAGCAGCGGTTGGCGAGGAGGGTGGGGAGTTGGGGGTGGGCGTGAGCAGAGGCAGGCGAGGTGTCCCACAGGCTCAACTCCCTTTTGCTCGCATATACTTTATCCTTTTAGGCTAGAGCGTGCGCTCAGGCTATCGCAGAACTCTGGCCCGAGCCAGAACAGCACATGCGTGCCCTGCGAGAAGGGGAGGCATAGGGGAGGTGGGTTGGGGAAGGAGGGCACCGAAACATGCGATCGAACACATGGCGACCAATTAAGAGTTGCGGGTCCGGTAAATTAATTACGACACACACACACGCGCGCGCTCGCGCAAACGCTGCAGTCGCGTTTGCAGCCGCAGCTCTGAATGTCGAACAAACATTCCAGCTATTCCTGCTTTGCTGTGCTTCCTTTCGCTTTCACCCACTGCTCCACTTTAGTAGGACCAGTATTGACTCTTCTTTTTTTGTTTTATTTTTTTACCGTTATCGCGCTCAGTCGCAGCCGTGGCCTTTTTTGCCGAGGCTGCCAGAACGGGCGGCCGGCTAACCGAAATTAACGCATCCGCGGTCGTCTTTTCTTTTTTTTACATTTTCGGCTTTATTTTTCTTTTAGGTACTTCTTTCTTGACCTTTTTCTCTCTCACTCTTACGCCAGTCTCGGCCGCTGGCCCGGCCAGAGGTTGACCGGGATATATTTCGTCAGCCACCCTTTTAGTGTCGGCGTGTGCCCAGTGAGCCGCGGTAAGGCCTACGTGTTCGTGCGAGACCTTGACTGCCCGCGTAGGTCAGCGTAATTAAATTAACCTCTTCTTTCATTCATATTCTTGTACAGTAAGTGTGAAAGGATATACTTTCTTTGTGTCGGCGGTGGTGGTGGCGTCACGCTGAAAAATGGGCCGATCCTGATGCTTGTGCAGAAACGGCCCGAGCTCAATGGCACACACCAGGGACAAAAAAAAGAAAGAACGAAAGAAAGAAAGAAAAGACGGAAGGAAGACGGAAAGAAATAGAGAAAAAAAGAGGAAGAAATCACGTGCGGTGCACAGCCGCATTGAATATGCTACACGCGTGTTCACGTGACACGCGCGCGACCAACCAGGTTCGTTTGGTGTGTCACGCGAGGCCCTAGGGAAATGGAAGGAAAGCGGGTTGGCACGCGCTTCTCCGGGCTTTCCTCGCCTCAGATCAGTTTCTGCGAGCAGACGGGAAGGCCACGCGTGGTGCGCTCTGCAAAGGAGCAAGCTGCGTTTGATGAACGCCGGCGTGGACTCGCTCGGGAAAGGGCTCGTCGTCGACGTGCCGATTCTGGCGTGAGGGCTTCCCTAGCCGAGGCTCGCCGTCAGCGAAGAACCGACGATGCCGAGGAGAGCGTTTCCGAAGCCGAAGCCCACCGTCAGCGACGATCAGAGAATCCCGAGGCGACGGCTTCCGAACGTTACCCTGGCGAAGGTCAGATACACACAGGACAAGCTTCGCTTGCCCCCATTTTCTCGACAGGGGAAGGGCTGGTGATTTTTTTTTTCTTAGTTTTTTTTTTTTTTTGAACGAGAAGTTATGAGTTACGCGGAGCGTTAATCTCTCCCTCTCCTATTTGGGATCGATGGAGCCGGGGTTGTTACAGGCATAGGTAACTTTACAATATAGAGATAATCGTTTTAATGAATAGAAAGAATAGAAAGTATTGACATGCACAATGCTAGACTGCAACAGATGTGCAGTAAAACCTGATTAGCTCAAGCAGCCTAGGTGATTACTTGTCGCCGGCCCGCTTAAAAGGGGACTCCATTAGAAATCATCATTAGCGGCATGTTTACACTTATACTTGTTCGTGGGCATAGCGCTCCATTTTTTCGCTATCACTCAAAGATGTTGTAACTGCCCCGGAGTGTAGCAGCGGTGCGCAACGCTTCGTGCATCGGATGTTTGCGGTTGCTTCTATAGCACCGCCTGCGTAAGAAGGTTACCCACTGCAATCACAGATATGAATTGCATGATAGCCCCATGAGCTACCGTTGCGACAACTGTGTGCCCAGCGAAATTAGTGCCAAAGAAAGCGCACTGTACCTTTGTAATCATGATATGCGAATCATTGCATTTGAATTACCACTTACTGTAAAGTTTTAGCGCGCAACAAACCACGATGAGCCAACTTTCTCGAGAGCGAAAATTTTAACGGCCTCGTTTCCTACCCTCATTAATATTTTAGTAAGTAGTTGTGTCTCGTAAAGTTGTTGCTCCTCTTTCAGGTGAATTTAACCGTTTTCTGGTGCTAACCTTCATCACGCAAGCACGTAATACAATCAATCTGGTGAATCTGGGTTTTGTCCAGCCAGAGCGTCGCCATAAATGAGTAAGGTGTCGCTCCTCATAGAAGCCTTGCTTTAATTAGTTTCACGTGATTTTCGATTCTCATCTTGTGACTGTTGCATCAGATTGCTTTCTGACAGAGCAAAGCGAGCTCAATATAATGAGTGGCAACACCTACTACATACATTATTTTAAAGTCAAAAGCGGAAAAATTACCTTAATTTTGCTGATGCCCTTAGCCACGCAATACTTTTCCGCATGAATTAAATTTAATTATTTTTATACATGACCAATGCACCTCTATATCTTTCATCTCTATATCTTGCAGTGCTATTGAAGTATGAGAAAATCACATTAAACAAATGTAAGGCAGAACTGACGTAAAAGTTCTTGTTGTGAAAGTGACTATCCGTTGTGCATGGAAAGCTTGAGGTTTGAATAACGTGCTTCAAAGTTCTGAGCATCACCGGGCGTCGTAACGTATTTCTTTACTCCTTATTCATGTAACCAATGATTATTGGTGCTTTTTTTTAGTGAAGCTAGTTTATGAAACACTTGTTGCCACGCGTCGCTCATAGGCGCATGTTTACTATACCTTAAAGCCCATTTCCAGTCGTTATACTCCCTTCAAGGCATGTGAGTATCCTACGCCATCTGAGTCAAAAGGCCTCAACTGCGGCTGTAAGCTTTCTGCAAATGCACCGGCGTCGTTATATACTCCCATGGGTCTCTTTGCCGGTAACTGACTTGTTGTGAGATGAGAAAAAAAAAGCACGTGGTAACACAAGAGCTAGGTCGTGCGACTATGCGAAGCCAGCCACGAACGCGTATCAACTCACGCACTCTCTCATTTCCTTCTACCTGCGTGGGATATAAACTAAGACGCGTAAGCAGGGGCCGAGATGGTGGCCGTGACACATCAGGGAGCCCGCTGTTACCATGCCGACGGCAACGAGAGAACCTTTCTCCTCGCGGAGAAAGCCCGGTCGTTTTCGCTGTGAGCGACTGCATTCCTCGCCTCACTCGTGGCGACCGGCAGCCTCGCGAAATGCAGCTCGCCATGTCTTTGTCGCCCATCAAGCTCGTTACCGCAAAGCTAGGACAACCCGGCGGCGCTGCATTTTCGGCACGCTTTATACGCCAACACGCGCGAAGAAGCAGGTGGCGCGTTGCGGCGTTCCTGCTGGGCCCGCTTCCCTACCTTTTGACCGCCAACTGGAAGCGAACTTGTTGAGAATAGTTCCTGTGGAGCCGGCACTTGGAGACTTACGTATAAGAGGGATGTTTAGCTTTGAACAGCGCCAATTAAGATGAGGATGTAGATGAGACGTACGTATGCAACCCTCAATTTCTGCAGCTATTTATTTTGGACAAATAAAAAGAAACATTTTTTTTTTTTTGTATCCGTAGCTTTTCTGTGATTTCTTGGGTTTGACGGTACTCGCTTGCATTCACATGAGTGTTAACAAGCGTTTCTTTACCTTTCTATGGCTCCTAGTTCTTTTTGTGTTGCCAGTTTCTTTATCATCGTATGTTGGCATTTTTTGTCATTTATATCTTTATTGCTACCAGGGTGCTGCTTTCTTAAAAATAAAGAATTTTTTCAAATCAACGCTTTGTGGATCTCATCGTACATATGGTTGCCCTGCTCATGGCTAAACTTGAGGTACCAAGAAGCCCGCGTCTTTATGCATCAAATAAAAAATTTATTAATTTCATTTAGATGATTAGTGAAAGTGCAAATATATTTTCGCTGATTTCTTCTTGCTTTATTGGGTACAAGTGAATGCCAAACCTGACCTGTAGGTATTGAAATGGCTATCGGGAAAGAAAAAAATTACGAAGGAAATTTTTACTTATCTGTCTGCTTAAAGAGGAGAGCTGCAAAACACTTTCGTGGAGTAATTCGGCAACGGTGCTATATGTACTTGGTAGTGGGAGAAAAAAATACAGTAATGAAAGGAAATGAAAACACCTTTGGCGAGTAATATATCACGAGCCCTGCTCCATAAATTATTATCTCTCCGCTAACTCCTGATGTGCGTTAATAGTGAACCGAAAGGAAGCCGCCTGTTCTACAGTACAATCCTTTAGTTTCTCTTTTAAAACGTTCCAGCCACCATACTCTGAACCATATATACAGGTGTTAAGATTTCATGTTTGTGGGCTTGTCTATGAGGTCTGGAATGTTGTTGAAATGTTGGCTAAAGGACTCAAGAAAAAAACTGCTGGCAACGGGAGCGAGTTACCGACTGAAGAAGCCTTGAAACGACAAGCCGAAATGAAACGTACGAAAGAAAAGAATGGCGAAAATGATTACTCATTCGAAGCACCAAGTATCCCAGTATCAAGCTCCACAAAGATCGACAAAGGCGGTGACATTGACGTTTCAGGCGCGTAACTTTGTATCGGCGACGCTGGCCACGTTGTTCTCGCTTGCTAATAACTTTTTCTTTGGGCGAGTTGGTGCTTGCTAAACGACACGATTTAGTTTTTTGCATAACGACTGTCCCACCGTGTCTGCCTGTGTCACAGAAACATTTCTCTTTAGCTTGCATTGCATCTCCTGATGGCTGCATAGGTTATCAAATCACGTATGAGCACCCCCACGACGTGCGGGACGAGAGTCGAAATTGTGCACATTCACGTTCTTGGAATAAAGGCACGAGTTCTTACGGTGTCTCGTCGAAGGCGTCGCTTCAGGAGGACTTGGCCTGCCACGTCAGCAAGGATAACAGTGCCGTCAGTACAACCGGCTATGCGGAAACTTGGAGCAACAACTACAGAGCCTGAAGCAAAACATACGATGGAGCGCTTTCAGTGTGACCTGAAACACTACAAGAAGCTCGAACGACTCGAGAAGCAGAAGCAGCAGCTGCAGCCTGGGCCAGCCTGCCAGTAAGTGGTGCCCAAAGCATTGCAGCAATAGAGGTTTTAAAGACGAAAGTTAAGATCAAGATCAGGTAGGCAAACGGCTAGTTAGAGATATATGTAGTAAAGGCTGAATAAATCAAGCAGGCAAGGGCACTCTTTGTCCCCGCCCCCTATTCACATTGGCAGCAAATGTACATCATCATCGTCAATGTTGTGTGTCCAGCTGCTGCCAAAGCTTCCGGCGCAAGCCATCAGCAAAAACATAGCCTTCAAGATCATTTTCTGCTAATATGAGGGAGCTGTCGCTTGAGGGCGTATTTGCACACCATCTATTACCAGCAGTCGTCCGAATTTCGTAACCAAACCTTATTCGCTTCTCGCCGCGGTCGCTTGGCTCCCGCATACTTCTGGGACTGGTGGCTTCCGCCTCCGTTATTTTATTGTGGCTCGTGCTTCGCTTGGGCTAACGCTACAAGTTCCACATGCCATGATCTTTCTGCAGGCCAGCTCAACCAACCGGAAAGTCGTACTGTGTGCTCAGTGAGGAAAGGAGAGCCTTTTGGGGAAGTTCTGCCACACGAAATTATCAAGAACAGTCTTTCACTCTCGACAACCCTTACTTCTTCCCCGCAAATCCGTCTACCACGCACAGTTGACTGATCCCGGCGTGATCACGCAAGCTTGGACTGGATGACTCAAGCTACAAAATCGTGAGATAATGTCACAGTGTAAACGTCTGCAGGTTTTGTACTCCTCCATTGATTTATAAATTAATTTTATATTGAGTCGGAAAAAATCAAAGCAATTGCTTGTATAGTCTGTTCTCTGGATGAGAACACACATGATACAAACTCTTCCCCATTGTATTGGTTTATGTCTTATAAAGTGCACCTATGAAGATCTTCTTGAAAGCTCGCTGATAAACCAGTTAATACAGTTCAGCATTTAGGGAGAAGATAAGCACAATAACACTAGTTTAGATGTATAAAACAAAAGCTTGAAGTGATAAATACAGAATAGCTGCCAATTATAAGTGCACGTACCTAGGCCAGTTTACACATTCGAATTTTATAAGCTGGTAACCTTATGGAGAAGAGCTGTTCGGAACTAAGTTTAAACACCAAAACAGAAGGGCCGGAAACGAAATCAACTGCAAAGATTTGTACGTCCGGTATCCGTCATTTTTTCCTGTAGCTCCAATCTATCTTCCTCTAATGCACAGAAAAAGCTTGAGTGCTGCCCTTGTGCAGAAGAATCGAGAAAGCGGGCGGAAAAAGAAAAAAAAAGAAAGAAATCAGGAAGGGCATTCATTCGTGTTCCTTTCGCGCGGAGCAAAGTGGGAGCAACAAATAGCAGGCGAGAGATGGCAGAGCCAAGTGCCCCCAAAGAGGGCAGTCCAGTCTGAGAGCAGCGCTAACTAGCGGACAGCGAACCGGTCGAACTGAGGGAGCACAACCTCTAGCCTAATCAGCTGCTTCGTCATTCCGCAAAGCGTTCTCCTCCGGCGCCTGGCCTACACTGGCCTACACTGGACAAACGCCGGTCTACTAACAATCCACGCTGCCAAGCGCAATTTCTTTTATCTTGACCATTTTCTTTGCTTTATGTGTACGCGGGGTGCAGGCAAGCGGAATGGAAGCCGCGAAATAAAAGATAGACCAGCAACTCGGCCTAGAAGAAGAGGGAACCAACAGGCGAAGACACGCTCGAAGGAACGCACACTAGCACGCACTCTGCGACGGGAACCGCTTGCTGGCATCGTAACACGAGCCGTAATGGCCGCCTTCAATGCCCAGCGGAAATGGCCCCGTGTGGTTAGGGGAGCGGAGAGAGCGGGAAGGCAGTTGGAGAGAAACATTCTGGCGAGAGAAAGAGTGCAGCAGCCGTCCCAGACCTCCTGTGGATGGCCCACAGAGACGCGACGGCTGGCGCGCCAGCACCGTTGACTTGCCTACGGCGTACGTTCTTCTATTTCTCGTTTCAGTACAGGAACGGGGACTGTTGCGCTGCTGCCAGTGGCCTAGAGGCCTGTGTACACTCCTGCCGGTAGACGCTTGGCGTTAGATGTCTCGTCGGGCACACAGTCGGGCAACAGCAGGTAAATATTGGCGTGCAGCTGCGCGGGACCCTTCTATAAAGCGGGAGCCCGGGTTGTGCGCAGTTGCTTTTAGATATCGAGTTCGGCTTGTCGCGAGGTGTATTTGACGGGCTGGTATCGTGATTGCTCTGTCGGCAGTCGAAATGAAATTCGCTCGGTCCTGGGCCTAGTCAAGCTGTTGCCGCTATTGAGATGAACGTTGTGCAGGAGCTCTACGATAGAGGCACTCATCATCATTTCGTTCTTGTACGCGACAAGACGTGTTATTGTACGGGGATGTCAAGCTCCAGCGGCATCATTGACAGCATGGCTGACCTGCGGGGATGTCACAGATGCGAGGCGCTGCTGCCGTCACGAACAGCACGAGATCGCAGATAATGCGACATGGAATAAGATGTTATCCCCAAGTAGCCCGTGATCAATAAGGATCCCAGGTTGAATTTATTTTTCTCATCCATTCCGAGAGAGATCCTTTTTGAGAGGGTAATAAATGTTGCATCCGTGCAAGATAGTAACTATTTCTCTCTTTGAGCCTAACAGTATGAAAAATGAATTAGAATTAGGAAAGGGCAGTCATTTGTCGTCGCAGATAGTGTCACGTGCGCGAGCGCTACATCAATACACGTGCCCATAAAACTGGTGGCGTCAGCAAAAGCGTGGAGGTAGCGTGTAGTGCATCTATGTTTGAATCCCGAGCATCCGGAGCAGCTCTTCGTGGCAGAAGTAAGTCTAGTAGGTTAATACAACCTCTTAGTGGGCACATTTCTGCGAGCACGTATACATTTGCCGTAGAAAATGAATGTGTGCTCGGGGAGTTTCTACGGACGGCTCTCAAATACACATGAACTGTGAACTCGCCGTGTTAGATATGCGCAAGATATTTTTTGTTAACATATGTGGCATTGTTGGATGCCAGGAACGGTGTGGAGTTGCCTGCTAGCAACCTCATGTGTTAGCAACAGCTGGCAAAAAAAGGTTTATTTCGTCTTCCACCGTCTTTGTATTTTTATTTACTTGTCTCACAAACACGCAGCAAAAAAAGAATAACGAATTGTTACTGTGCGGCATAAAGACGTGAAAAAAGTATACAGAAATTAAACAATTTTTCATGGGGCACCTTGAGGAACGTCGCCAATAAGCGCGAAAATAGCAACGAGCAAATATTGTAGGATTGTCTCCTAACTAATTGATTAAGGCTTCCGAAATTTTGGCGGCTTCGTAAGCACGACAAACAACATGGTAGCCGTGAGCGCGCTAGAGTAATCTCTAAGGCGCTTTGACAACACCGGCGCGTCGCAACAAATGCAACAAATACAACCATCACAAAGCCACACCCTACGCGAACAGTCATGGCTTGGTTATTGGCAAGCCAGAAATTTCAGTAGAAAACCCGGAAATCCAGAAGAAAAGTCCGGAATACAGCCTTGCCTCTAAGTAAGCCAAATGAGAAAAGTGCAAATAGGAGGAACCTCGTAACTCCGTTTTGCTGACCACTCTGCTTTCATGTTTTCATCGTGTCAATATTTCGCTTTAGTAAGCTCCGACATACTATTACCGTATGGCATCATCTGATTTGTCATGATATTCATGTACTAAAGATATTTGCATATTTAAAAATTTTACTTGTTAGGTATATCTTAGTCAAATTGAGTTTATTGGTGCAAAAGCAACTTAGCGTATGCTGCTCCAGCGAATGACAAACAAAGAAATAACTGAATGTAAAACTAGTAGAAGGCCACAGCGCCGGAACCGACGGACACAAAGGAGCTACACAAAGTACACCGACGAAGTGCTGCGTCTGTGTACTTTCGGTGCCTCGTTTGTCTCCATCGGTTCCTGCGCTGTAGTCTTCTAGTATGTTCAACCAGCAAACCCAAATGATTACTCTGCTCAAAAGAAAACTGCAACCAAAGCCGCAATCCTCTAACGTTTATTCAAAATGCCAATTCCGTCCAAAAACGTTCGGGACATCCGGCAGGGTCTTAAGGGAACTATCTCCTTAAATAAAAGTTGGGTGTGGTGGTAAAATGCGTGCTGTATAATATCTATATGTTACAAAACTCCCATTAGGCTTGCTTTGAGATATGTGAACATGTAATTAAAATTTCATTACTGTTAACGGTTCATGGTACTCACGGTTCTTCTTCATCATTTAGTATATAGATATGAGCTATGAATGTGGGCTCTATTCATATCTACGTAGAATTATTTCAATAAGCTGTTCTTGGTAATGGAACGGCTTGCATTCCCCAAGCACAGGTTAAGTCAGATGGAGTTTATTACTTGTGGTACAACTCAATTCGTCCTCCTATTTTTACGCAAAAGCTTGACGAACCGTTCGAAGGCTGTCTATTATTGGCGGGTGGGGAAGGGGTATTTTTATTTGCACATGAGGGAGCTGCCAGCATCATCACATCCTCCGATTCAATGAAAATGAACCCGTTATTCGAGAGCTTTTACTTGAAACAGAACAAAACCATATAAATAATGCTCGTTAACACACGAAACCGGTGAAAGTAGATGCGACTAAAGCATTGGCACACCTCCTGCGAAGGGCCAATTCCACGTATGCATAATTCTCCGCCTATGAACTTGCAACCATTCTAATCGAGGCGTTAGGCTGGCTGTTGCAACTCGTAAAATTGAAAGTATTCCTCAAAGTGATCTACAGAACATACTGCATTACAGTGCGTAATTCGGCGAAGATATTTTACTCAAACTCAGTATTTCCTGCTTCCCCTGCAGGATCGTCCAATCCCATATTTTTCGCAGATTTGTTTTGCTTCCTTGCATTGTAAGTCACAAGGAGGCAGAGCACGCTTTACAGGCGCTTTTCTGCACACGTTTGCACGGAGAGGAGGAGAGACAAGAGAAAAAATAAGAAAGACTGGTCAACCGGACCAGCGTTCGGTTTGCTACCCTAAAGAGGGATAAAGGGGTTAAACGATAGGAAGAGGGAAAGGAAAGAGAGAGAGAAGACTGAGGGTTCTGCTTCATCCGAAGTTGCACATCGACACCACGGTTCGTCACTGAAGGCGTATTTCATCGATTATATATACGCTCTTATTATTCAGACTAAAGACAAATAAAAATATTTTTTTTTCGTTTCGTGTTTAATGCTGTAGCAGACATTAAACTGTTGGCGGCAATCTAAGCAACTTGATGTTGTCAATGTAACGCAATATTGTTACATTACATTGCATACAATACAATATTACATAAACGTTATGTAAGTATGCATATATGTTCGTATCTATCTATCTATCTTTATTTTTTCTTTATTTCTGTTTTTTTCCTTTATTCATTTATTTCTTTCGTGCGCATTCACCGCTCACGAATACAAGTAACTGTAGACTGATTTGGACGCATGATGTGTAACAAGAAGTCAAAGCAGTGAACTTTTTTAATGCACTTCTTTTTACACCATTCGCAAACATCGTCCCTCATTGGATAAATTAGCCAGAAAAGGATGGTTGGGTTTATGCTGACAAACTTTGCGTTTATCAGTGAGAAGTAGTCAAGGATTATTTTAAAATAAAAGTGCTGCTGAGCTTGCACGAAAAGAAAATGTTGTGAGAGCTCAGGTGACGATAAGTCCTTTCATAAAGCCTGGTGCTCTTCACGAATAACTAGTGAATTTTATAGCAGCGCTAAAATCGACTGGTTATTATGGGTGTCTTACGAAAAAAATTATCAACAACCTTTTCAATGACTCATTGCTATCATGCTATCACTGAAGTTGACAAGAAAAGTATCAGGTATTCCCGTCAAGCGACTTGTTACATTCATTTTCTTTGTTATTTCATTTTTCTAGAGTATCCTTAGCGTTCAACTGCCATTTTCTGGTGCCGCCTTGTATTATTTATTTTTGACACCCTTTTATTTATTTTTCACGGCTAGCAAACTGTCTTGCTCCATGCATTTGGCAATGTTACAGATGGCTTCGAGCTTCCGCACCGACGCAGCTTCCATTTATTTCGTCAAAGACACGCGTAGGAAAACACTTATTAGAACACTGTTCAACTGATTTGAATGACAGGGGTTCTATTGGCAGAGAAGGCTGCATTCTACCGGCAGTTGCAAAGTGAATCGGGAATGAAGGTCTCTGACCATCATTCCCGATACTGAAAACCATATATACACTGAAAAGCAGTATATTTACAGATTATCAAATCACAAAGTTCGTATTTCCGCAACTCTGCACCACAAAAAGATACATTTTTAATGCGATGTGTTCGTTTACAACTAACGTCAAATTTCAGGACTCACATTAGTTACGTCAGTTTTGCGCAGGTCATATTTGGGAACTAGTGGTATGATTAAAAAATGTGCTCCATATATATATATATATATATATATATATATTCGTATGAGACTTATAATAAATAATATATAGGATGATATATATGCCTGATGCATTATGTTGTGTATGTAGATACGTATGATATATACATACTTCAATAGATACAGTTTACAGAAATATAGGACCGCTTTTTTTTACAGCCCAGCTGTTAGCCTCTCGGTGGTCGGCATTTTTCGTGTTCACGTCCGTGAGCAAAAATTTGGGCCAATCCCGGCGGCTGTGCAGGACATGAGCAGTGGCTCGAACCCCCGTAAGGCAGAGGCTTCAAGCACTCAGCAGAGTGAAGCGAAAAGTGCATAATTCTTTGTAATCACACATACAACATGCAGAACAGCATATGTTTCACTAAAGAAAAAACTCAAAACCATCATCCGAATCATATAATTGATGATGAAGTAGTCGTGATAACAATGCGAAGCACGTAGCGCTCCCCGCATACGTTTGCCGGTAAAGATTACTGCTGCGCAAGCTGCCGCGGCGACGGCATCTTGCGACGTGGGGAGTGACGTCACTAGCCTTTCATATATAAAAATAAGCAGCCTAGCAACCTATTTCAATGTTGTTGCAGCACCGCTGGGGGCGGTGGGGTGTTGTCAAAAGAATCATTACTTCCATCACTACCATTACTCTAAAGCAATAAAGCATTGCATAACTGCCTGCACAACCACATTCGCAGGACTGGGATGGCGAGTCAATTCTTTATTTCTGCGCAACAGAAATGAGGTCTTGATGCTTCATTTGTGTTAAATTGTGTAATCTTCGGTAGCGTCATCAGAGAAATTATCACCCATAGGATCAAAACTCGGCAAACTTTGACGTTTTACTTTGACGTTTTACGGGCAACAAACCGCATCAAAAGTGTCCCAGTGAATGTCTAGAACAACTACTCCGTTGCCTTGCATTCGATTAGAAACTTCCCAGATAGATTGTTCTCCTACCGCATTTTGTGGCTTTCCTTTGCATACTAGTTGTCCTTCCTTATTTCACCGATTGAAAAAAGAAAAAAAAACAAAAAAAACCCGGAGTATTCGTTTTATACTTGGTGGGCGTGTATTGGTAGTTCATTCGGCTTAAAGCTGTCTCTGTTTGATCAGCATGATCTTATAAAGGCAAGTTTTCCCAAGGCAAGTTTGATTTATCGGCTTGCAGTCTTCTTTATTCACTCATTTGCAGGTGAATGCATCTACGACAAGCCCGAAGGACCATCACTCATGCAATTTATTACTTCAGAGACTGTATGCATTGTACAATATATATACACAGGCTTTATTGAGGACTCTGCGGAGCTTCCGCACTAATGAATTCCAGAAAATTCGTGCTTTCGCACTAATGAATTCAAGAAAATTCTTGCTATTTCGTCGCAAAATAACGCGTATCTCATTCGTATATTCGTGAAAATTATGCAGCAGTGCACTATTTCTTATATCTGCTTGTGATACGCGAAGCTTAGTGCACCATTCAGTGCAGCACAGATATGGAATAACCTACGTTTAATATCTGTATCTATAAAACAAGGCGTATCGTTTGTGGCCAGCAATTATATACGTTAAACAGGGAATAAATACGTCGGCTTTTTAAACTTCTTCAGGAATTATTGCCTTAATTCAGAAGAGACACGTATTGTTCCTGATATCTTGCTCTTGAGTGCAACTCTAGAAAGGATGAAAATTTTCTTAAAGTAAGTTTGCCGACAGTCATTAAGTGTTCTCACGTTTCCAATTTTTCCGAGCTCTGGTGTGCTACTTTACTGCATAGAGCCTATCTGCCGTCATAGACAAATTTGCTTTCTTGAATATGCTCACTAAAAGTGAATCACGTTGTATAACGAAAAAGTTGAGGAACTCTTCAAAACAGTATTCTTCTTTTTTGAAGGATGAATTATCTCTACCTGCTTCCATGCCACACTTACCTGAGATCAGACGAGTCACTCCTTGATACAGCGGGAGGACGCAGCCCGCCGGGAAAACAAATTGAGAGAACTTCGCCGCTTTCTCGTCGACCGATACAGTATTTCGGCGGAGAACTTGTCGACGCACACTTAGATGCTGCGATTCCGGTGGTCGTGCCGACGATCACGACAGGGAAAGGGGAAACTCCACGCAGGGTACTTGAGCAACGAAGCCGAGCTTCACATCCGGAAGAGAGGAACTCAAGTGTTGAGCTCACAGGTGCGCGCGTGATTGCGTGCGTGTTGTTTAGCGTCGCCGGCGGGGGCAGCAAAGCCGTCCTCAGACGCGCTCACCGCACGAGCGATGAACGAAAGGGAACCGAAGCAGACGCGGCGGCTGTGGCAGCGGCGTGAGCAGCGGAGGCCGCAAACAGGCGCTCCGACGGTGCGGTGACCGGAGCGCACGGCGACATCCCTTTCGTGCAGGCAGCGCGCGGTCGCAGTTTCCCGGCCAGCCCGATTGCGTTAGCAGGCCGAGCGCGACGCCGCCGCCGCCACCACCTCGATGCCGGCTGCGCTTCCCTCCTTTCCCATCTTCCCACTCTCTCTCTCTCCCTCTTTCCCACGGCTGGCTTCTTCTCCGCATCCCTTCTGCATCCCCATCCTCCCCATGGTCTCTGTTCCTCGCGTCTGGTACTCTCTCTCTCTCTCCCCAGACTTCCTTCCCCCTTCCAATTTACCCGCCGCCAGTTGCCGCCCGTTCCCTGCGAAGCCTGACGGTGCGTCCAACAGGAGGCGCCTCTGTACTCGAATAGGGATGCTCTTTATCACTACTTTGTGTCTTTGCACGTCGGGGTGCCTAAATGAGCTGAGCTGGGACGTTTATTTTTTAGACTCGCATCACTGCTGCGGAGCATTTCATAAGGTGGAGCTGTGCCTCGTTCATGTGTCAGTGACAGTCGATGCAGGAATCGATAGTTCGTGTAAAACATTTGAACGGGCGATCACTCTCTCTAGCTCAGTTGGGATGTCGTGAGAATAAAAGAAGTTCCAAGTTTACGACATCGCTCATTAAAACCGACATAGCGAAGCTGAATGAAGTATGTTGCGCACTTGTACAAATCTTGTATGTTTCCTCAGATATTGTTGAATGCTACTAAAGGTGAATATGTGTACAGTCGCAGCGTCAATGCGGCGGAGGCTTTGCTTTTGTTCACGTCTTGTTCTGATTGGTCAGGAGGAGAAGGAGGGGCGTTGCTTGCTACAGGCAGATCTAGTCTTGCAAAGCTGCCGGCAATTGCCGCCGCCTGAAGGTCGCCTATCAACCACGATACGGTCGGAAACACTTCGCAGAACAACTAACAACACCATCTATCGTGTTTACTCGGAGCCCAGTATGTTGCAGGTATTCAGGAACCACGGCGACCCATACGGCTCACCAATGCCTTCCCAACCCTGTATCAAGCAGGAACTTACAAAGGAGCCCAAGCAATCCCCCCTCCTAATATACAATGTCTTCGCGGGAGCAAGATGTCACTTGCATTTGAGTGTAGTGCGGTCTTGCGCTCGGGTTCAACTATGAATTTCTTACGCCGCGATTCAAAGTGAGGACAGCTTACTATATAATCTTCAATGTCACCAAGAGCTTGACAATGCACATACGACGATGGTGAGCCAAGCGCCCTTCGAGGTTCCTTTAGTTTAATCCACTGTGAGCCTAAAACTTACAGATGTGCTATGGGATATAAGCATACGTGCCAATTAAAAAATTGTTAAAAATATGGCTTGAGAAACTACTAACAGTATTCACTTGAAAAATTTACAGGGTCCCTGAGGTGACAGGATAAATAAACATGCAAGGGAACGGAAAAGCTTACTTAATTAAATTATGGGGCTTTGCGTGCCAAAAAAACACGAAGTGATTATGATCCGTAGTGGGGACTCCGGAATAATTTTGGCCACCTAGGGTTCTTTAACGGGCACGTAAATCCAAGTACACGGGCGTTTTTTTTTTTTTTTTTTTTTTGCATTTTGCCCACAGCCAAATGCGGCCGCCGTGGCCGGGATTTCATCCGCGACGTCATTCTCAGCAGCACAACACCATAGCCACTAAGCAACCATGGCGGGTTTGGAAAAGCTTAAGCTATATAATTAAGCAAATGTTGTCCAAGGTTCTTCAAGCAGACTATGCCTAGGTTAAGATGTGTGATATTGTTCGCTGGATAAAGCTTGCTTTCGAGAACCTAAATACAAGGAAAAAGTCAAACACACTATTCCAACCTCCACAATCACCTCAAGCTAATCGCTAATTTCAACAAGCCTTAAAAAAACTTTGATTTTGGACAAAAAATTCCGCCTCTTTTAGAAGAAGGCCTGCACAGTAAAGATTTATTTTATACTTTCAGTTTTTCTAGCTTTATTAGCGAGCGCTTTTATCTGCCGAAAAGGGCAAAATTCACAAAACAGGCAAGCTATCAGTACGCGCATAAATACCTAATCCATAATAAGTCAAGGCAGCGATTCGATTAATGTATTTTGCGTGCATGAGGTTTGTAGATTATCTATACTTACAATGAATGCAGCATAGACTTGCCGAGGATCACTCATGTTCAAGAAGAGCGCCTGGCTGTTGTCGAGTGAAGCAGACGCCTGTAGTTAGTGACTACCTGTTACGAGTGCACCGTGCTTGTGGATTCGCTGCTCTAGGCTAGAGCGCACAATCCATGTCGTGAAATACAATGCGTCACCAGTGGTACAGTCACTGCCAGACATATAGGCATGCGCAAGGCTGTCGCCGATCACTTGCATGCAGTATGGCGCATCGAAACGAAGCAGAGTTGCTTTGCTGGCAAAATAACACTTGCGCACACCACAAAGAAAGTCCAAGTGGATGTTCAAGATCGACTTGAAACGCGCGCGCACGCAGCACCAGACTGTTACCAGCCGACAATCATGGCCGTCAGGCGCATTTGTCGCCATCTGGCATTACAGAGGCGCCCGGCAGCTGTCAGCAACGTATCGGCGACAGTTAACTGCTATCAGCAGCTACCGACAGCTTTAAAAAAATAACACAAAAAAAGAAGAATCTCATAAGTGTGCAAAGCTTAACTAGTTGGATGGGCAACATTCTGGGGAATACAATGCAGCAACAGGATAACTGAAATATGAAACAACACAGGTGCTATGGAATCCAGTCGAGCTTTGGGGGCATGAAGACTTTTGGGCCATGCTCGGGGGGCTTTTCTTTGCTGCAGCTGGTAAAGTCACGTTCTCGGTGTGATTAACGGTGTGGCTAATTGGCGTACCGGCATGTTTCTTGTCACCAAAGGGATTTGGCGTGAATAAATGTCTGTGTTCTTTTTTCTCATAAGTTTCGTGGTTCTGTTGCTGCGCTATTTTCTTGGACTGAAACGAATGTTCTTCTCGTGCATTTCAGTAAGCTCCTTTACAAGTAATGTGTGAGGATTGTAAACCGTGTAGTAACTCGGGCTCCTTTACGAAATTTTAATGTCGATAAGTTGATCTTAAGCAGTACAACTGCGGAAGCGTCAGTTGAGCGATAACATTCTCATGTCCGACATAGCCACATAGTATAAAATGAACGTGTAAACGAGGAAAAGATGCTAAGAAGACCGGATGTGGCCGGACGAAGGAAAGGTAATATCGAGCGTGTATTTTTCTTTCTGGTCTTTTTCGTCTCCGTTTAAGCGTTTTTAGTGTACGAGTACTTTATGGCATTATTTTCCCCCTAAATGCCCAATTACATTACCTTCAGGTGTCGGAGAGGGAAGATAGTGTTCACGGACGTGTGGGAATGTAGGAACGAATGACGAAAACATTTAAAAAAGAACGTGTAAAATCCTATTACAGGGTCCAATTTATTGTAGGCAAAAAAACACAGCATGATGGAATGCAAACACGACCAAAGCTCGTTCATCAATCCGAGTTACTGGTTGTAGTTAACGGATGGGTTTTTCACAAAATGCGCTCAACTTTTTTTTTAATTAGCGAAGCTCAGGTAAATAAATCAATTCCTTGGTATTCCTGTTACCACAGACGCCAACATTTGAAAATAGTTAAATTTAGCATGTAGACAAGTAAATATGCAAATAAGATTTATTAACCTTCTAAACAAAAGAGCCATGCGATTGGTCCCAATGAAAGTCTTGAAGTGCGCCATCTGAGGAGCTTATAATCGTTTCCAGAACTGAGAGAAGTTGACACTGCTAATTTTTTGCAGCATAATTATTGTCGGTTCATTTCACACATTAAAGCCAAACTGAACAGCCGGAGGGCGCATCTGACACGCCTTTAGCAGACGTACATTCATAAGTGTGACGTCCATTCACTCATTTGACTGCTTGCGTGTCACCGTAGGGCGAGCATCAAGCGGCCTTCCTTATCGAGCTGGAATCGCGCTAGGTTCATGCTTTAGGGAGAAAAAATGTTTCCAACTTGTTAGTTAAAAGGCGTGGAATCAAATTCCGACCATGGAGGACGCATTTCGATGAGGGCGAAATGCAAAAACGCCTTTGTACCGTACACTGGATGCACGTTAAAGAACACCAAGTGGTTAAAATCAGTCTTAGTCACCCGGCCGCTACGCCGTACCTCATAATCATATCGCGCTTTTGGCACGTAAAACCCCAGAATTCAATTTTTAATTAGTACATTTTAAAACGCAAATCTTTCTTAAATTTTGGTAGTTGTGTCTGGCATGACAAACTTCTCCTGAATCTATGCCGACTACAGGAATAGAAGTAATTCTAAGTGATTTTAGGTGATTCTTCTGGACATTTGTGCATTACTGTTATAAATACCTGCTAGAGTGGACAGATAATGTTAATAAGATGGTGTGCGGCAACCGGCGTGCGATGTCGGCGGGTGGTGGAGAAAATCATCCACAACCATGCAGGCCCTCTGAATATATTTATGTATATGGATATGCCACGTCTTCATATATGACGTGCGGTATATGTGGGTTATATTGCCACACCAATCTATCAATAATGTTTCTCATACTTTGTCTCACATTCTAGACAAAGCTATTCCTCGTAATGTTGAGAATGACAATCCACAAACAAATGTCATGAAACAATACTCCCAAAGCGCATGCCTTTTATGCTAAATCTTCTGAGACTGAAACAATAAAAGTGTGAAACAAACACGGGAACCTGAAAAAATGATGTAATTTCTCTGGTGCGGTTGTGCACTATCTCCGGGATCGGCCCAGGCAAGAGGCTGCGTCTCTATCAGAAAGCTCGCCTATGTGCGTAGCGTTCGCCGCCATTGTTTCCCACTAACCATTATGGTTGCATAAGCTGCAGTCGTCGGGAACCGTGAGAAGCAGTCAGGGATCTTTGAATGCTACCGCGTTCCACTCTTGAAAGCAAAGCTTAAGCGCCCTCCAAATTTTGGGGGAAGCAATGACTAGAATCTGGAGGGTGGTAACAAATACCGACCAAAACCATTGCAAAACTCGGGCACTCGGCCCAGACAATCTCCAGATCAAAACTTGTGTCATTTATGTGCGAAGTGACTTTTTTTTTTTTCATTTATCCGTGTGGTCCCAGCGATGCACGTTAAAGCTGTTCACGCTTGGACAAATTTTTCTATCGGCAATATCAGACTGCAGCTAACGTTTTGGTGCTCTCTGGGCGCCCCTTGTTGAACCACATATATTCTTGGTGCAGCGCATCCGCCGCGTTTATGCGAGGCATACAAGAGTTACCTGTAAAATAGAAGCACATACCTGGCCATTACGGGACTGAAAAATGGTGTTTGTTCTCAACCCGAGAGTCTCCCATATGGCCTTTCATGTGGAATAACCGATGGGTGCTTTCGGTAGCTACATGGGAAATTACCGCCATGCGAGAGCCCCAGATCCTTCTTCTTCAGGGTTTAGGCTGTGCACACGGGGTTCGACAGAATTTGCATGACATGGGCATCGTTCTCGGGACAGTCGACCCCTAAAGAAAACCGTAAGTCGGGCCGGGGCACGCCTTCGCTCATTTGCGTACCCACTGGGTAACCGGCGGCAGTACACAGCCTTTGTGCGCGAACCACCCATTCCAACACTGTGGGTTATTGGGGAAGGGGGGTCTGAATGATACCTATGAACAGTCAGGCATACAAAACATGTGCAAACGAGGAACGAAAAGGACAACAAAAATTCTGACTGGATTTATTGATAATTCCCATAATCCCCAGGTCTGCGGTTTCGATTCCTGGCCACATAACGCCCCTGTACCATGCATTGGGGGCCTGTTTGGAGCCCTAGGTAGCCCAAGTTATTCCGGAGCCTTCCAATACGGCATGCCTCATACTCATATCACGGTTCTGGCACGTAAAACCCAATAATTCAATTTATTGTAAGGCATTCATCAGAAAGAGAAATTCCTTCTTGCACGTCAAAGTAGAGAGGCAGCCGGAGCTTCTACGAGCCTCCAGCATATATACATTTAAAAAAGGCAGGGAATGGCACAGCACAAAAAAAAAACCTAAAATGGTACAAAGACTACAGATGCACAAAATATGCACAATATGTCCCATGAGAGAAAACCTCGCACAAATCAACGTTTTGGTAACTAACTGTTCTTACTTTATTTGAGAACTTTACTGCACTGCTGTCGAGCCGTGCGCGCATGCAGCTTCAGAATTCATTCACACCCTTCGGTAGCCCGAAACACCAGCGCAAACTGGGAGTTGGCATAAGTCGCGCTTAGCCAGGCAACGGCGCCCGTCTAATGAACTCCGGCGCGTTCGGCAGATTAACATCCGCTCTGCCGTGACCGACGAGGCAACAGAACAAGACAGAAAATGGCTGCGACTATCGCTGAAAACTAATTACGAATTCTCGCTCGGTTTGCTCACGAACGGCGAAGTTAGCCAAAGCGCAACGAACAACCCAGCTTGCTATTTCTTGATTCCCGTAGGAAGAAGCACAGCGCCGCTCTAATTAGGAACCGCCGCATATTGGACACGCAACTATATGCTTGACTATGCTGTGGCTCGTGTACGTGTGCAGCGAAGTTCCTGGTGTACCTGGTTAGTTTCGTTAGCTATTAGGCTAAGGTGGTCGCCGATGAGGACGTCGCGAAACCCGAATAAAAACAAAATTGCAAGAATATCTCTGTAGAAGTGAGAGGTGCAGTGTGTATCGCGGCTTTGTTAAGACTGAAAAAAACTGTGCAAATTAAGATACAAATATAGCAAAGCAAACCAGACTTCAGTATTGCCTATTTGTCTGTGACACTGGTGCTGATTAATCTGCCAGACGATTGGACCTGCGGCAACTTAGGGCCGTAATTTTTTTTCTTTAATGAGGTACTTTTTTTAATACCCATAATTTGTAGTATAACGACGCCATAGCTGTGGCTGCCTTTAAATAATTGTTGTTGCGAATCAAGTTAGCCATCTGCAGTTATATTTTCATAACGCAACAAAGTAGAGCCACCTGCAATGCAAGGGACTCAAATGATAACCCATATTTTATGGCACTGAACGTGCTAGTTTTGCTAACACCTGGAATAAAAATTTCGCATGTAAAAGAGACTTCGCTGAGCCCAACACCGACTTACCTTTTCTATGCTCTGTTATTGCCATTGCGATGCTACGATATCGACCAAAGAATAGTCTTTGTTGTGTGCTGGAATGCCGTTACGCTGTGATGCATTCAAGCATTTATAACAATAAACATGAAAAAAAAATGCGCCATCTCCACGCGGTATAGGAATAGGTTTAGCAAAGATTTCATTGGGTGTTTGCGAACAAAGCTGGTCCTGTTCAGCGATTACTTGGCAGTACAGAGCAGACTGTCAAGTTGGACACATTTTTGTTGGAAAACGTTCTTTCTCAACATTAATTTGTGGCACTCGAACGTGCGAACGACCGATGGCCTGACGACAATGAGAAGACGAAAATGGAATGACAACGATGGAACCGATGGGATTATTCGAAACACGGGAACGCAGCCAACGCAAGTGCTGAACCGCTTAGGTTGCCTAGTTCGTTTTTCTTCTCTTTTTGTTCTTTACTTATTTTATTATGATTATAATTTAGTGGGCTTGCCGTAAGCATTTATATAAAACAGGCATCTCCCCTTCGCTGTGATGTCACGCTTCGCGCACCTCTTTAATTCGTAAACCGCGTTTACTTGTGTTTCCGGCTTCGTGTTCATCCGTTTGCTTGCTGATTACAACGAAGGAACTTGCCCGCTTCGGCGTCATCGTAGCAGCATCTTCTGACGTTGTTACCCAAAGAGTGTGAGCACGTCGACCTTGAAGGCTCCTTGGAGATCGTCTGAAATCATGCCGTATTGGTCGACAAATTCCATGTGAAGCTAGGTAACAGCTTTCCCAATACAGGGTGAGGCTGCGCAGTTTAATCCCCATTGCGAGCACGGTTTGATAGCTGCCATCCGGAGTACAGTGACAAACGACCCATCGTCCGCGATAACAATAGCCGTACCGGCGCACAGCATTCTACGAGCGCTTCGCTTTCGCCATTCTCCATATGCCATATTAGACTGGAGCCGTTAAACCTAGGCCAGAATTACCTAAGCATATACAAAAAGGGGTATTGCAAGCAGTATGGGACGCCCTGGTAAACACCGGACCAGTGAGGACGGAAGATGACTAAACGGGAGGAAACCGGGAGGACTGCGCCTCTCTCGTGCATTAATCACGCATGCACGCGCAGCCGCCCTCCCTACTCTGCCTATGACGTTCCTAACGCGTTGGTTATGCCGCGCCGGGCGTCGCGCAAATTAAACGGAACCTCCCTGAACGCGAACTGTCGAAGAGGGGTGTATCATTATAAGGCGGTTGGCGTGGTGCGGAGCGTATATGTTCGGAAATGGAAATATGTGCATCTCTCTGCTTGTACTCCTCATGAATATACAGGGTGTCCCATCTTACATTAGCCAAGCTCTTAAAAATAAAATATAGATTATACGAGAACGCAACCAATGAGATTCTGTCAGCAGTTACGTACCGCACAAGGAGGATTTTTTAGAAGGCAGCTCATAAGCGCCCGTCCTGCGGCGAGAGATCGGCGTCGGCGTTGTCCTTGGTAACCGAGCGAACGAGCATAGCGAAAGATGAGAGCGAACGAGGAGTGCAGCGGGGGATGAAAAAAAAGCGGCGAGAGCGAAAAGGGTGTGAGGAGGAAGGTGAAGAGGAACCGTGAGGCGGAAAGCGGAGAAGGGTATGGCGAAAGCTTGAGAAGCAAAAGCGTGGTGCCGCGCACGAGGGTATTTGCAGCGACGATGGCTACGAGATGGCGCCAGAGTAGCGCGCGTCGTCTGTATGGAAACAAAGCGCTGCATGAGCGGAGGTCTGTCTTCGACGGCTGCTGTGAATCGCGTCCACGCGTAAGCGACGCGCTTCCTCTAGCGATCTCCCTATTAGCGAGGCAGTCGCGCTACACTTCGCTCCGTTTGCAACGTGCCGCCGCACGAGACAGATTGTCCGCGCTAGCCAATGTATCGCGAAACGAAAACACGTATACAGCTGCGGTCGAATTGCGCATTTGGGAGTATCGTAATCGTTGCTGAATTTTTTTCATAATTCAACTATCGATAATGAGATGAGATTAAATAACGAACTTTTTAGTTATTCACTTGAGGGGGCGAATCTTAATAGAAAAGTAATAATTGTGCTTTAAAACACCCGATTCGTTTGTTTTCAGTGTCCTGTCTCGCGTAATTATTTTCCCCGCAGTATAAAAAAAAAACGCGGCAAATATGAAAATCGCCGCATGATGACGCGTTCGTGCGCCGCGGCACCAGCGGTACCAGGCGTTACTGAGAAGAATTAACTCTGCTCGATGCCTTTGTCCTTCTCAATGCCAGTGCGCACAGCATTGGCTTCGCGCTTCATTTGTAAAAGGCAGCTCGCAGTTCGCGCCGACCAAAGCCAGTACCGATGCCTCGCTACTTTCACGTGGCCGTCGAACCAGGCATTGAGCAGAGTTAATTCTTGAGAATAACTCCTGGCACCGCGGGTGTCGCGGCCCGCGGACGTGTAATCATGCGGCTATTTTTAAATTTCGCTCGTTTTCGTTACGACGGGCAAACAATAATTACGTGATACATAGCACACTGAAAACAAATGAATCGGGTGTTTTAAAGCATAAATATTACTTTTCTATCAAAATTCACGTCCTCAATTCAGTAATTGAAAAGTTCGTTAATTAATGTTATGTAGTTATCGATAGTTCAATTATTACAAAAATTACTCCTCGCCCGGTACGTCACTGCTGAGAGAATATCATTGGTTGCGTTCTCGTATATCCTATATTTTATTTTTAAGAGCTTGGCTAACGCTGGGACATCCTGTATAAATAAATAACGCGTGCTGCATCAGCATAACCCCTATACACATCATTACTATGCATAACGTATTCCGTAACATGCCGACCGCCATATAATGCAACACATATCTTGGGCATTTGCCGTTGAGGGAGGTTCCGCATAATGTTTCTTAGAAGCCCTTGAGTGCTTCTCTAGCCACCACATTCATTTGACATCACAAAGCAGGTACCACATTTCGAAAGTAGGAAAGTGGGTAGCCGCTCCTCTGACAAGATCACATAACAGCACAAGTAGCAAATACAGATGAAATGAATGGCGCATGTGTTAGCATGGCGTCCCTCTGAAGCTGTCTGAAAAAAGCGAAAAGGTTTCTTGGTGACGTGTGAGTTTAGAGGAATAAGCAGTTGTGATTAGGCGGCCAACATGGGCACGCGATTGTTGCATCTGTTTGTTTATTTTCCTGTGTCACGTGTGCGATATAAATTTCGTACGCTTCAGAAAATAAAAGCAATTGTAAGTCAGCACATTTGTGTGTCGCCTTCTCGTCCTCGTCATTTGGCGGCTGTTATTCGTTCACCGTGAATAATAGCCAACTAGCCTACCAACAAACTTTAACAAGGTTCAAATCCACCCTGCACAATCGTTAGGCGGGGTGCCGGCTGCCTGGCTGCTTGGTTCGCGCCTGCCGATGCAACATCAGTGCACGGGTCTCATAGCCCGTGTATGTTTGCCTGGCAGGAAAGAGAGATAGTGAGAGATTGAAGCGCACTCTACTTTATACAAAACAATGATTAGAGTGAGTAGAGAGTAGGCGACATTCTAGTTCGCATTAAAAGGAGGAAAGGGAGCTTGGCAGAAAATGAGATTCGTAGGGCTGATAACCAGTGGTCAATTAGAATTGAAGAAACGGCGCCAAAAGATGACCAGCGTAGTCGGCGATGGCAGAAAGTTAGGTGGCGGGATGATATTGGGAAATTCACAAGCATAAGATGGTGTCAGCTCGCCCTATAGAAACGATTAACTGGAGATCGCTGGGAGATGACGTCATCATGCAGTTGCCGAAATTGGCTGTGGATGATGATTATGATGACCCGCCATGGTTGCTTAGTGGCTATGGCCTTACGCTGCTAAGCCCGAGGTCACGGGTTCAAATTCCTGCTACTGCGGCTGCAGTTGTATGGGGGGCGAAATGCAGAAATATCCGTGTTCCGTGCTTTGGGTGCAACACCCCAGGTAATCTGAGTTTATGCGGAGTCTCCCATTATCGCGTGTGCCTCAAAATCAGATCGTCGTTTTGGCACGTGGAACCCCAGAACCTAATTTCAATAGTTTAATGATGATGATGACAATGATGAAGGTGGTGATGTTGATCAGAGAAAGCTCACAGTCTGGGTTAACTGCAGTTACGCGATGTCTTTGGTGATGTCGAGGCGTTATAATGAGCTGGCTGCAGAAGTCGCTTTCGTCACCCTCATGCTAACTATAGAGGCGCGGTGAGATGCCGTTACTAGGCTGAAATATGTTATCATCCTGGTCAAATTGTGCCGTCACTGTAACTCAGTGTTCGTATCATCTTTTGTTGAAATAAAGTTTTTCTAAACACACAGGCTGAAATAAGTGTGTTCTCATTGGCTGTTGTGTGTTCGGTTGTTGTGTGTTCGGATGTTGAAACTTAATATAGCTTTCATGGTAAAGTGAAGGTAGCACGAAACAGCAAATACCGAAATGTATAATGGACAAGCATGGAACCGTACCAACTTGTCCAAATGCCAAGCTTGCTATTGTATAGCTTGGTTTTGTAGTTATATTGTTGAGGGTGCAACAATAAATAAATAAATAAATAAATAAATAAATAAATAAATAAATAAATAATATGTAAAAGTGTTCAGAAGAAATTGTCAGCCGTCTAAACTTCTATAGCTTGAGCAGTTCAGAGGTAAACATCGAGGCAGCATCCTTATAACCTCTTCAATGAAAGTGATATCGCATTAGTGTATTCGTACGTATCATATTTCGTGTGCTTTATAAGCTATTTTGCATTACTGAACACTTGAATCATTTTGAATGTCTTGAATGAAATTATCTAAATGATTCGTTGACTTGTGTCTAATCGCAGAACTGCAGCACGTGCAGTTTTCTTATCTGTTCAAGCACGTTTGTGAAATTCTTTCGTGCGCGAACGCTTTCATATCACCTCACGTTATTATCATGCAATTTTCCAAGAATTTGCGACTTTTTGAGTAAATGGCACCGATACAATAGTTGCGCACGTTTGCAACTTCATGCAAATTATGAAGTAAATAAATAAATAAATAAATAAATAAATAAATAAATAAATAAATAAATAAATAAATAAATAAATAAATAATAAATAAATCGGCAGCCACGGTGTTGACAGTGCCAGAAGAGTTGAAGAGGCGGGAACGATTCGAATTGAAATATTCCGCCGACTCGTTTATTTTTGTTTCCACCGAGTCGGCAGTATTTTCGCACGAAGAAGTGCATCTTCGCTGACAGAGGTGACTGAGAAGTCGCATGCATAATATACATCTCAACAGGCGCCGAGAAATGCAGAGTCCCCGGAAGCTTCCACCGAGCTTCATTCACCCCCCCCCCCCCCTCCCCGTCTCACCCAGAGTTTTCGGCCTGATGTATTATGCAAAGCCTATTCAGCACTGCTTTGTTTGTGGGCAAGCGAGTGAGAGACTCAGAAGGCACTGGTGTGAATTTATTACCTGTTCTTCCGTTGCTTCTCTGCAGCTACTCGGAAATTTTCACATAGCTATCATTTCCATAAAGAAAGCGAATCTTTACTTATTTCTTTTTTTTTTGCCTCTGTGCCACACTTTGCGGATGCTCTAGGCTGTTTTTCCCAGCAGACGAAAAACTTGGGCCACTAGGTATCTGCTCAAAACGCTTAGCGGAGTCATTTCGGGGTGTTGTATTGTGGGGGTGGGCGGGCTGGTGCGACATTGTGCACTGGATGGCTCATAAGCTGCGGCTTGTGTTCTGTTCCGCGTCGCCGTGCGTGGCGCCGTGATTGCCCGTGTGATGCTGCGTTTTGAATGCGGGCGCTTGGAACGGCGTACCGATACATTCTAGGTTTCCTCAAAGAAACGCTGCATAAAGGCAGAGGTGACGGGTAACGATTGGCGGCAATTTCGTAAATGCTAGATCCCCCTTCTGCCGACGGCATCTTTCTCCCTCCGACTACTACTGCGGGGTTCCTGCAAGTAGGTGTGTGTCACGTGGGATCTGCCCAATTCCCTTCCGATACCCCAGCGTGGATGTGAGCTACTCCGACACAACGGGTACAGAAGCCTTGAATGTATTAAGATTTGAATTTGAACTTTTATTAGACAAAGTGTAGTCAAACAGAAAAAAAAACATGTTTATAAACATCTGAACCCGAATTTTCAAAAAAAGTCTTACGCTAGAATTTTTCCGCAAGAAAGAATTTTAGCCAATCTGGATGCCAGACATATCTTTAGCGAAGGCCTTCAGAGGGCAAAGCGAACTTACGAAAGAAAAGTTTTGTGAATGTGGCCTCTGGATCCGTAGCATCATGCCAGTATGGATCCACGTAACAGTTGGATGTCTTACTTCCTTGGGCAGAAAACGTTTATCAACGTTATTTCCTCGACAAGCGTCACGAAGCGCCTTTTTCCCCGTGACGCCGACAGCTAACAGTTACAAACGACGAAGCTGCGCTTGTGTAATCCGCTATACTACTGCTTACTTGCTAACTCTAGCAGGCTTCCCGTCATTTATATTTCAGCAATTTGTTGGATCTGCGTGTTTTTTTTTTCTTCTTCGGCATTCGCAGAATGAGGGAGTCATTGCTAACTCTGCAATATATACAGGAAAAACAAAAAGGCTTATAAATGTCGAAGGTGTTTTACTGTAAAAGCAACCCACTTCCCTTATTTCTAGTGAATGTGTGTCATATGTTTCTGAGGTTTCTGAGAATTTTTCACTCTCGCACCGCCGTCACCTGCTGTGTAGTTTTTTTGGCTTCTCCTCAAGACTTCGTAGGCTCACCTGAGCCTATGAAGTCCTGAGCCTACACTCGAACGAATCAACTGCAGTACAGCGTACACTTTTTGGGGTGATCGAAGAACCGCACGCGAAATATTGGAGACGTGGGTACGACTCCCATCTTCGAAAGGTTATCTTTTCGTCACTCGCATTTCCCTTTACTTCATTAATTCTACATTTCAATTAAACATAACAATTATTATCCCATATACATCGCCTGGCTTCATTGTCGTTACTTCGTATGGTTGTGATTAAAGAAAAGAAAACGAGTCAATCGGCAGCCTTATTCTTCTCACTTTTTAGGAAAGGCTTTGCAGACGGTTCATGTGTAGCATTCCTTGCGTTGGTTACTAGGTCCTGTGCACAGCTGTCGCTGTTTTCGAAACCGAGGTTCTTTAAATATACTTCTATGAAAAATGTGTAAAGCCGTAAAGCAGTGTTGAGTCCGCATCTGTATCAAGTTGGCTCTGTGACGCCACTGCAATGCATTCGTCACTATCACACTGTGGGCGTAGGTTCCCAAGATGTATTTTGTCGTGCTTCTCTGGTTGCATCGACTGTGATGTATATGCTCTCTATTGGTGCATAATTTTCTTTGGTACAGAGACGTTCTATGCAGCATGTTCATTACAAGAAACCTGATGTTGCACCATAAGACATAGCGTTTGCAAGGTGCGTGTGAAGGTGCACTTTCACTCGCGCAATGTTTTCAGGACGTTTAGGCGAAAACTGCACACGTTATACGTACCAACAATTGCACTCGTACTGTAGATAAAGTGTGCGCTGTGACATACGACCCCTACGTGAAGAAATCATTCTCGATAAACGTTCAGATTGGTTTAGCGGGGCGTATTCATCCGAAAAAGAAGTCATTTAAACTCGCCCTCCAATGTTTTGGGGGACAACCGGAGTAATGCGTCAGGTTTACGGCACCTATAGCGAGTGGCCAGTAACATTTGCGGTTAGAAATCGCTGCATTCTGTCTTTCTCTTGCCGGGAAACCTCAAAGAGAATTGTAGTTTTCGTCGAGCCATGCCTTAATGGCAGAGCCTACAGTCTGTAGCCTTCCCGCAGGGGACATATTAATTGCTTAGCGTCTTCGGCACACTATAGACGGAAAGGCGGCAGCGTCCTCTTAACATGGCGTTCCCGACGCGGGGACGTGTCGTGAATAGAGAGAGAAAAGGATGATGTCGGAATGCGTGGCGTCGTGGGCAGCTGTGGCCAGCCGCGCCGTAATTAACGGCGCCTGTACGCGACAATGATGACAGATGAGGCCGAAGCAGAAGTTTAGGGAAGCCAAGAACTCGGCGCGGGAACTTTTGATTCCAGTGATATAATTAAAACGACGAGATCAAATTAACCATGCTTACGCTAAGTTAGCCGTGATTCCTTTCTCACTGTCTAATCTGCCAGTTTTGCTAAGCACACTGAAATACTCTTCCTGCAATATATATATATATATATATATATATATATATATATATACATGTGCCTTGCCTCAGGTAGATGAAGGAAAACGTAAGATATGTTAAACACAATTCAACTCGGCTTAAAAATGCTGGGCGCTGCCGGCACGTACGTGTAAAGCGCATATTTAGGATGTGGACGCAATTTTCAAATCGCATCTTCTGCTTTCTCATTTTGTCTTTATTTTACTCTAACTTCCTTATTTTACTACTCCGATAACTTGTCGAGCCGTCATTTTTCACGCAACGTACATTTGCCTACGCAACTATAGTTCCAAGTCTACCATATGGCATGAATTTTATGCGCTTATAATGCTATGATTTACGTAAGCTTCGGGCCTTACTGCGTAGTTCGGCAGTGAGCATTGTGAATCATTGTAATTTCTTCGTCTCTACATACTAGTGGAAATTCTAGTACTTTCTGTGAAGCTAAAGTTAAGGGGTATAGTATTTATGCTATAGAGAAATACTGGCGTCAAATTCTTGCGTCCGCAGGTGAAGTAACACACATTGTTTTATAGAGTTTGACTGCATATTTTGATAGTCTCCGATTGGATTGATATATTTGATGATATTGCAGAAGTTACCAACTTTCGTCACCAGCTTTTACAGAACACTTGATTGTTTGAAGAATATAGAGAAGTGTCATGCGGAAACGAGCAAGTAAAAAGAAAAGACACACGGGCATGTACTCACAATGACGAGCAGTTGGCGTCAACATTGAATCAATGAGCGATGTAGTGGGCGCAGCAATACATTTGGTACGATGTGCACGTAAATGATCTCGAGAAGGAAAGGCAATTGAAGATAACAGTGGATCGTACAAAGTACACATCAGCATAATTGTAGGGAAGCGTTGATACACTTTGACAATGAACGTGATGAACCCCCTTCTATACGTGAAGGGGGTTGATGAAATACGTGATGAACCAATACAAGTTGTACGTGTTAAAATACTTATAAATGAATAAATGAACAAGCAAATACAAAACAATCTAAATATGTGTCGGTGATCGGATACAATGCTACTGTCCGCTGAGAAACTTATTCAAACTTTCAAGGCTCTAATTTGCGCTTGTGGGTCATTCCGCAGTCCAACCACTTTTTAAACTGCCAAAGGAAGATTATCAAATTCCTGAAGCGTTGGTATCACAGCAGTCATTTGTAATTTGCAAAGGAGAATTCGTAAGAACATGTTCAACCTTCTCCCAGGTAACTGAATTTGCAAAAACGACAGTTGCAGGTCGTATCAGATTAAAAGAAGCTCCCTTTGTACGCAAATTCCAGCCTAAGTCGGCGATTTAAACAGTCCGTAGCACTGTCAGAGCCTTTATGCACAGAGAATAAGGAGGAGGAGGAAGAAAGCTAAAGACAGAAAGCAGGGAGGTTAACCAGAATAATCTCCGGTTGGCTACCCTACACCGGTGGAATGGGAAAGGGGAACACAAAGATGACAGGGAGAGAGAGGAGGGAAGAAAAGAAGGTTATTAGCGGTGAATTCGCTACGCGTGTGGTATTGCACCATGAGTCAAAAACATTCACAAAAGCCCGTCGTCCTCAAGAAGCACAAAAGTGCCTTCACCGCTTTGTGGGCCGCCGAGCGATGGGGGCGGCGTTCCAGCAGCAAGTGCACGGAAACCGGGAATAAGAAGTTTGGGTCAACAGTGTGCTGAAGGTATAAGACCAAATAAGCTTAACCTCAAGCATGCGCATGGGCGAAAAAGGAAATGAGCCAGCTCGCGTACGTCAGAAACAAAATAGCATTCTGGGATGGTGTTCTCGATCGATCACTTTCGGGGATACAATGACTTTATCGAGATTTCGTGTTGCTAGGCTCCGGATGCGGGGAAGTATACTGCCAACAACGCCAGGCTCTGTGCAAAGATAGCGAGCTTGACACAATGCACAGAACGCTGTCGACTTCATCGCCGACACGTCTGATCGCGAAAAGTTGTGAAAGGGATCTTATCTCCGAAAATGATTGCTCAAGAAAACCACACCCACTGATCTGTACTGTCTTAGTAGGGTAATCTCGCTGAAGCCAATGTTTCCACTAAGTAAATTGTCTTCGTCAGGGCACCTACATTGGCTTCAGCCACATTCCTTCTTCCCCTTTCCCCCTCCCCAAGTGTAGGGCAACCAACCGGGCACGTTCTTGGTTAACCTCTTCGTTGCTCTCTCTCTCCCCCTCCTTGTTCCTTTCTTTTTCTCTCTCTCTTCCTTGTTATACTTCTGTTAAGAAATTCAAGCTTCAATCTTCCTGCTAACCACTCTCTTGTTTTGGGAAACAGCTGTTCGTGTTAATATTTTGGTTTGATAATAACCCTACAGCATATAAATATCTCATTATACGTACGTTTACGAATGTCTTTACACCTGTACAGCTAAGCTGGAGCTGCCGCTAACTTTCGGCATGCCTAGACCGAAAGAATGTGGTAAAATGGACTATTTTTAACGTTTCCTTAACCCCAGAAAAAAAATTTACAGAAAAAAAAGTATGTGGACATCGGGAATCAAGCCCACGCTACATGCGTGAGAGGCGGAGATGACACCACTGCATTATAGTCTAGAATTTTCAGTGCTTCCTTCAAAGCGATTTCTGATGCTTTGGCGGCGGTGCTATTTACAGTTACCGTCTGTCATTCATATTATTCTTGATGTCGGTATCAAGATGGGCTACAGCGAGTCCGGTGAATGTGGGCATTCCTCATGTGACAAAAACATTTTTTTCTTTAGGCTACATTCAGCAACACTTACAGTAAAAGTGTGTTACAAGTTATACTAAAGTACAACTCCAGATGACGCCTTTCATAAAGAATAATAAATAAATACCAATGTTTCTTGAACGCGACTATGCACAGCCGGTGTTGCTGCACATTGTTGTCCTCGATGTTTATTTGTCTATACAGAGAGCGATGAAATTGTTAATATAGGCAGCCTTAATTCTGAATTGCGTTCCACTGTTGCGAAATTTGAGATATCTATACACGCCCGCATTCTTATATATATATAGCTGCTAGAGCGGTAGCCAGGGAAAGGAGCAGGATTTTTCGGTGAGTCGCGAAAAGTGCCAAACGCTACAAAAGAGGTCTGCACTGCAGCTCTGTCAACGGTGGCGACAATTTGGGATGACGATTCTGCACGCGTTAAGAGCAGAGAGCCTAGCCCATTGTCGTCACATCTCGTATGCGCGCCGGCCCTCTCACGTCCTTATCGCCGAGTCTGCAGACCATCACAAGAGCCGTGCGAGGCGCCGTTGCTGTCAACAGCCAACGTGTGGACTAGCACACACGACACCCAACGTCGACCGCACGGAGGCGGCAGCGCGTTTAGACAGTCGGTAGTGCCACGGGAGCGAGTGAAACAGATGCAGGGAAACTTTTCGACGAAAGCGCATTTCGTGACCAGTTTTCTCATCTCTGGAGCCGTACGAGAAAAGTACATTCCGGCGGCTGTGGTCGCGAGTCGGAGCTGGCACAGAGGAACGACCTTTGAGCCGCGCATCCGGATGAGAACCAGGACAATGCCGGAAAGATAAATCGTGCTGGCGTTGACCCCTGCTCCCTCTCTTTCGACCTCTGTTTCCGCTCGTGCCGGGAGCAAGGACGCCGAGCTCGACGGGCATTGCGTAGCGGCGGGGTCGAGCGTACCCTCTTCGCCATCGATCTGCTTTTTTCCCTTCAGTACATGCGGTCCTCTGAGCGACAGCTGAATTGGCTGGCCTGCGTCTGTAGTCCATTCTCTCGGTACCTCTCCTTTTGTATTTTTGAGTAGTAATGCAGTCATCAGCGCTAATAATAAGAAAAACTTTCAAGCTTTCAGATATGTATACGTACATGTCAATTCGAGCAACTCGTACATAACAGACAGCGAAGTTGTATAAGCGAGTTCTCAAACCACTTGGAGTCTGTTTGCTGGCTGTTCTTATGTTTAATTCCCATGGCGGAGCCGGAGCAGCCGACGGACTCCGCGAGCGAGCACTCGACTCTGGCGTAGAGCAACGCCTCCAAATCCGCGAGTGGAACACAACCTGCGCCGCCGGAGCAAGGCGGAAGCGGAAGTTCTATCCTTCGGGCTCCAAGTTACCCAGGATACCTTTCGTGTCGTCATTCCCTTCCGCTCTTTGCTCCCTGCACTTCCGCACCGACCACTTGTCTTTTCAGCGCCGTTCACCCGCTGCTTAAAACTGCGAAATGGATATCTTGCCAATTAAGCGTGCAACAGCTTTTGTTTGCTATGGTGAGCACACAGGATGCGGCCAAACATGGTAGGTGTCTTCGCAACTTGAAGGACGTCCTCGGTGAAGCTCACTACTTCGGGCCTCTTCGCGGGAATGCGGAACATCCTGTCGAATTCCCGCTCATAAGCGGCAGTTTCAGCGTCGCTGTCACTATCCGAGAAATCGCTCGTGTCGGAACTTGAGCTTCCCGACTCGGAGCTGTCGCTATCGAGCAGCAGAAGCAATGCCGCACGCTCTGCCAAACTAGCCGAGCCGTTCATGTCGTCCGCCATTACCATCGCGAGTCGCGAGTGGCTGCGCCCCTCAGCAGACAAACGTGGTAAAGGAAATGCGTCACGCAGAGTTCCGGTCCACTCCGCCGATTTTCGCGGAGCATCTTTTCTTGCTCCACGGAGTCACTCCCGCTCTGAATCCACTCCGACTCTCTCATTGGAACATTTTACTCTCGCGCTCACTCTGTAATTGGAACAAACTTGCTCCGAAACGAGCAGAAAAACTTGCTCCGCCTACGCCACTGGAATTCAACATTAGTGACCTCTCATCACCGACGCCACCGGTGCGTTGTCATTGACGCCGTGGTCACACGACCACTTCGAGGTTTCCCTCGCAGACTGCGTTGCTGGACCACGCCGTCCGCTTTCGCCACCAAAGCCGTACAAACCGTACTCGCCTCCAACGTGGGCCCAGCAAAATGCGACGTGCGAAACATAAAGCGCGGATTGCTAGCTTTAAAAATAAAGAAAAAGAAGTAAACCACACAAAGAAGCTGTCTATTCGACTTTGATATATCCGCAAGGTAACTTATATAATAATTGATGATTACGTTTCAAAGCAATTTCTGTCCGGCGCCCCGTTCATACACGGTTGCTTCGGGGCGCTGACGCAGGCTGCTTACTGGTTCCTCTTTGATTGTCATTTGATATAGCCTCGCAAAGTCAGATATCGGGCTAGTTAGTATTCTATGGTCAAACTTTTTAGAGCTGAAACAATGGACGAGACAAAGGGGAAGCGACGCACTTGTGTTACGCGCTTCCCCTCTCTCTCGTCCATTAATCCCACCACGCTAATAAGTTTGTCATTTGATACCAAGCGCGGCCACCGCACGCCGCCACCCACTTTCATATTTCATAGTCGCCGCTCGAAAACGGTCGTGGAAGTCCTCGTAACAGTTTCGCTGCAAAGTAAAAAGATAGCATTCCTACTCTGTCTCTGCGCTTTCACCACCGAACCGCTCTTCACTCAATGTGTACGACCACGGCAGAATGTTCGACTGCGTAAACCTAGCCACACAAGTCATCAGCAGTCGTCATGACTCCGCGTGAAAGGCTCGCACCGGCCAAAGACGTCAAGCGTAAAAACGAGCAGGCCTTATCAATTTCTGCGGCTAAAAAGCTGCAGAAATTGATAAGGTCTGATACATTCTGGTAGGTCTCCGACGCCTCAAGCAATGTGTAAAACTACAGTCCGACACTGAAGTGTTTCACTTCTGACTGGCGTTCAAGACTGCCAAGAGTGGTATTTCCAAGGTAAACGACGAGCATTACTGTCTGCGCTGCCAATGAAGCACTAGATACATAGGTGTTACAACCGTACGAAGAAAATCTTCAATCAAGCTACAGAGAACATAGGCGAGGTTGATGTCATAATTGACCATAGAAACGGCGAAGAAAAGGAAAACAAAAGTGAACCAAAAGACAACTTTCCACAGGCGACCATCCTCCATTCCTTCCACTTTCATGGTTATTTGTGTGTGCTAAAATTAGACCTCGGAGGTGTTAACCAGTGCCGCTCCCGGCCATGGCAGTGGATATAACAGAACATATGTTTAACCGCTATAAACATGCAATATATAAAAACAAATTAGCAGATGAAAATTGATTCATGTAAATAAACAACCTCTTTATAGCGCCTGTGCTGTCTGTCTTCCTGTGGCCCTGTATCTTAGCGCGGTTTTTGAGAGTAGCAATAATCAATAAAGAGCCAAATGTTCCACTGTTGCGGATCAGAGCTGAGTGTCCCCAATGCTGCACATGGCTGTGTTGTCAGCAGGGCAGGAAAAGCCCTTTGCTTTCTACAACGAAGCCTTAAACATGTGACTAAAGAAGTTAAACAGACCGCATACTATGCCTATGTCATACCTATACTGGAATATGCCTGTCCTGTGTGGGACCCGTTTCACAAGGTACATATTGATGCACTTTAACGTATTCAGTCTATTGCAGTCAGATTTGTTCTGGGGAAATATGATCGATATTAAAGTTCTAGAGACATGAAAAGAGACCTTAAGTGGCAATCTTTAAAAGAGCGAAGACGTAATCTTAGACTTACATTTTTTATTCAATACATAACAAGCAAACAGGAATCAATGGTTCAGAGTATCTACGACAGGCGCATTGTCAGTCCTCCCGTTTGGATCACAAATTTAAAGTTTGGCCATACATCCCCAGGACCGATCTGTTCAAAAATTCCTCTTTCCCCAAAACGAGTTCCGAATGGAATTTTTTGCCACCAGATTTGGTTGGCCGAAAGACTGCGGATTTGGTTTATGAATGTTTGTGCCCCCCGCAATAATGCCAACAAAGGCACTGCGGGTAATGTCTTAAATAAAAAAAATTAAAAACTCTAATCAATCTAATCTAATCAGTTCATCACGAGTAGTGCCCAGTTCAGATGGTGACTTCGTGTGGTAAAACTACACTTGGAAAAAATATTTCACTTACTGTTTTTCAATTCTTTGATGTCAATAAAACATATCAAACTCTTACCAACAACCACAATTTATTTATAAGGTAGAAGCGCCAATGTTTCGAGTGTACTCCACCGAATTCGGGAGGAGCACGTCTCGACAACTGCAATTCAGGGTGCGCATTCACAAAGGGCTCTCACGCTAGAATTGTCCGTAAGAGGAAATTTCACTCAATCCTCATTCTGAGCATATTATTAGCGAAGACGGCCGGCAAATGGGAGATATCGCTTACGAAGTAGAAACTTCGTGAATTCGGCCCCAGTTATTTGGTGGGGCTTCGTGCTATTCTACACGCTCACGAAAAGGAGACCTTCAAGCTTGGACTTGATGTGGAAAGAGCCTTTTTGCACCTTTACTCCCCTAAATTTTCTCAAAATGGCTGCACTCGTTAACAGAACACCCTTAGTGCACCCTATAATTACTTTCAGGGTGCTAAAAGCGTATTTTGTGCGAAATATACACCTTGCAGGATTTAAGGGTATTCGGGCACTTCATCATTTCAAGCAAGTAAAAAGTCACAAGCTTCTATTTCGCAACGGTTTGCGCTCAGCCATTGTTCGACCCCGTGATATGATCACACTAGGCTATGAATGTCGACCTCCTATTTTATGTACATAGCATCCCCGGTGATGAAGTGGAAAGACATAGCTTTTCCTTTTATTTCCTAACCTGCATTCAGATGTTTACCACTGACTTTAGGTTGTTTCAGTTCGGTGTTGCTTCGTAGATACAGCTGCCAGTCGTCAGCGAATCATATAGCGCGTCAGCCAAGCATAGTTGAAATACATGTTTACTAGCTCAAAAACTGACACAGGTTAAAGAGGAAAGGGACAGCTTGTTACCTGTTGTCTATTTGTTGTGCACTGTAATTCACGGTAACATTGTTACCTATTTCAGGTCATTGCGATAAAAATCATGCACTTCAACCGAAGCCAACTTGCAAAACTTATTACTCTTACTCCAATCGCAGTTCTGCAGGCGCATGATCTTTCAGGTATAGCATCGCGGTCGGCGCCACTATTATGCATAAGGCGCTGGTTGATGCAGTGTCGGTTGAAATAAACATTCGCAGGTGCATGCGCAGAAATCTACTACCGGTAACAACACTGGATTTATTTGGGAGGTGGTGTGCCCCGGTCGTAAAGCGGAAAAACTCAACTACACTGTCCTCTCCACTCCTTTCTGTTTTTCACATCTTACTGCTAGCTTCATTTTGATTGTTTCATCTTGGTGCTGCTTGAATAATAGACTGAAGCATTGAATAGCGTGGCGTCAGCCTAACAGAGTAGCTAGAGGCGTTGCTGCCCTCTTAATGTGCTGTGTTATTCCCCACGTTTTTTTTTTTCGCCGGAGTGGTTTAGAGATTTTCGACCGATGGACGTTATTTTTTTTTTTTACTCGGGCTGCATGTAGTCTCGCGTAGTCTGCTGGCATATAGACACTGTGATGTTAAAGGCTGACGTGTGCATGAATACACTGGGCAAATGATTGCGAAAGTACGTGATGTGTATAAGACGATTGACTGCGATGTAGAGGCACTGTCAATGTTCGATGTACTTACATTTAGAAAACGAGTGTGATATGTGATCACAAACAGCTATTCAAGCTTGTAGCCAAGTCGAAAATATCGTAAAAAAAGAGAAGCAGGAGTGGTTGGCGGGTAACGCTTCCGACTTCGGATCTGTAGGTGCACAGCATAAATGCAGGCTACATGGCTTTTCTCTTTCTTTCTTTCTTTCTTTTTTTTCAAGCTACACCGCGGAAAACACTTCGGGGTTACTTTAGCGGGTGTCGGATAGACTTGGGTGGGGATAGAATAAAAAATATAACTGTAAAAGAAAACGTAGTGTGCATTTCAGCAAACACACATTGGGGACGAAGGGTGCAATTCCTGAAAAATCACCATTTCAAATTGTTGTATCAGTTCGCCTAAACACCCTTTTCTACGGGTGTAAGGTGGGAACAGTAGGCACGGGAATGGACTTTAAGAATGCAATTTTCCTTGCTCTTTAAGGTTGATGATCGTATATGCTTTCTTGACACCGGTAGCCCAGCTTCAGGTGTTACTCCATGCTTTGTGCATACCGCTGTTGATACCAACGGACAAGCCCTCTTCCACATCTGCATATCACCTAACTGCCTTCGCTTTAGATTAAGAGCATCGCCAAATGCTTTTCGATTATCCTAGTCATGCAGCCAACCACATTCACACAGAATGTATAATGTTTCACTTCATATAATGTCATCAGTAGTGTCGCGCCACATTCTTTACCTTTCGCTCGCATCCACGAAATCATCTTAACATTCAGCCGGTTATAGCTAAGACTGAGCAAGCGCACTAGATTGACCTACTTCAGCTTCAAGATATATGACAGTCGTTTTGCAGTGATCTATGATGTTTTGTTTGTCCGTTCTACTTACGCACAGATTATTTTTTCTTCCAAAACAGGTTAACGGGTTCGCGCTGTCTTTTAATATTTTCGTTCGAACGGGCTTGACGAAAAACATAAACATTTTACAGGTATAAAAATTCTGATTTGTTGAGCAGGAAGTATGCGCCGTATGCACCGAACGGCATCACTGTTTTCCTCGCAATTTATTTCTTTCAATACCGATTCCGAAGTCCCCCGCAGAAAAAAAAATAACCGTGTCTTCACGGCGAAACACCACGGAAGTTCCAAGAACTATTGTCTCACTGTGCATTCAATCATTCATTGCACATTTTACCATGCATGACTAAGCAAAACAAAGAAAGATTTTCTTGCTCCTCTTGGCACTATTCAAGACTCCTCGGCACCCCAACTTGATGATCTTTCTTCGTAGAAGGGCTCATAGTTATTTTTTTTTCTGCTATCTCTCGTTGTTTCTAAGGGGTTCCCTTGCACTTGTCGACGACGCCTGAGTCTGCTGCACAAAAACGGCATTTGTGGGAGGACGCTCACGCTTCGCAGTGCTATACAGGCCTCCAGACGACGCAAAGAACAGCTGGGATCATAATGGAGCCTCTTATGCACTCTCGAGGCTTCACCAGGCCCTGCCGGCACCCGGGCGCATGTGATTAACATCCGAGCGCTAGAGGCACCTGTACCTCCTCATCATCTCTGAAGTTGCTTTTATTTGAGGAAAGCCACGCCATACCTGCGGGCATTTCCTGTCGCTGCCATACAACGCCATAGTTTCATGCAAGAACAAAAGAAGTTAAAATAAAGATTAAGCACAGACTTTTGGGAGAGTGGGTTCACCAGGGAGCAAAGGACTGATCGCGCAGCTGCCGGAAACCATTAATATTCATGTCAGCCAGATGGCTGGGCATTTTTCCCATGGCCTTTCTCCTACTGGGGTAGTTGCATGCTGCTGCTGCTACCTAGAGGCACGCCTTCAGAGCACAGTGAAGCGATCTTAATTTTTCTCTTAATACATCACCGGCTTCAGCAATTTTCTCTTCTTTCATTCCTCAAAGTCCATCCCATGTTTTCTTCATTTTATTAGAACTCTCTTATCCACGTCAAGACAGTGCACGTTGATGAAATGTGGCATTTTTTTGGTATCGGTAGATGTTTCAGGAGAGAGCATGATATGCTGTGACCACGAGTATTATTATTAGTAGTAGTAATATTACTATCAATATGATTATGATTATTATTATTGTCATTGACCGTATTTCGTTGCCGGCGTAATCGTGCTGACCTTCTATTTCTTTGCAAACTCCTTCACGGTAACCTCACCTGCCCCGAACGCCTGAGTTGCATCATGTTTCGTATTCCGCGCAAGATCCCCAGATAACATAGACCTTTTCATGTTCCTGCCTGTGATCATCAACACTCAACCGTCCACAACAGTCAGTCTTTATAACCCTTGCTTTCGTGATCTTGATATCTTTCATAACTCCGTCTCATTGTTCTTTTCCGAGCTCTACATTGTTGTGTCATAGTTTTACATATTGTTCAACTGCCCTTCTCATTCTTTTTCATTTGTATTCGCTTGCGGTTGTATGTACACTCTTCTTATCGATATAGGTTTTTATTCACTGTTTTCTTTTTTACGGATATTCCCCTGCCGTTTTTTTCTCCCATTTCTTTATGTATGCGTGCGCCAGCACTTAGACCTCGTGGTTCTTCCTGGGCACGGTAAATAAATGTTTTATTATTATTATTAGTATTATTATTATTATTATTAGTAGTAGTAGTAGTAGTAGTAGTAGTAGTAGTAGTAGTAGTAGTAGTAGTAGTAGTACCGAGATATTATTAGTAGAGGTATTATTATTAGTAGTACAGAGAAGAATTCCGCTTTTTTCGGGCTCTCTGTAAACATCTTTATAAGCGGGATCAAGATTCATATATGGCATTCTTGGAAAATAGCGCCTCCGACCGGCCGGCGGAATTTTGGAAGTATATCCGTAAGCGCTCCAATAAACATGGAGAGGGTTTTCGCTTACTTGACTCTAGAGGGGCAGAAGTCCAAGCAGTCGCGGATTGTTTTGCAGCCCATTTCTCTTCCTCATATAAAGATGCAGGTTTCAACGCTGGTGTCAGTCAGCTGCACACGACGGTTCCTACATCTAGTGCGGTGTTGTTTGGTGAAGAGCTTGTCCACGAATGCCTTAAGCGCTTGAAGCCTTCCCTATCCTGCGGCCCTGATGGCATCCCCTCCGCAATTCTAAAAGCTTACGGCAGTATATTTGCTCCAGTATTGACATCTATATTTAATAACTCTTTGACTACTTCCACTTTCCCTCACATGTGGAAAACTGCTCGTGTTTTTCCTGTATTTAAGTCTGGATGTAAATCAGGTGTCTCTAATTATCACCCAATTTCTCTTCTCTGTGCTACGTCCAAGATTTTTGAGCTTGCTCTTCACGACATATTGTCTTTTACTGTGAAGAACTCGCTCATTCCGAATCAGCATGGATTTCTCACCGGCCGCTCCACTATCACAAGTCTCGCAAGTTTCATGACACAGATCTTCGCGCCGGTACTTTAAATGGGGCAAGTTGACACCATTTACTGTGATCTCAGCAAGGCTTTTGATGTAGTCAGCCACTCGCTGCTTCTGATCAAGCTTACGCACTTTGATGTTGACTCGTCAGTTGTGAATCTCTTGCGCAGTTATCTTCTTGGTAGATCCTGTTATGTTAACGCCAATGGCCAAACGTCTTCTTACATGGCAACTAGCGGCGTCCCTCAAGGATCAGTATTAGGACCACTCCTTTTTTTAATTTTTAATAATGACGTTCTTTCTGTTATTCGGAACTCTTCTTTCCTTCTATATGCCGATGACATCAAGATTTTAAAGAAAATTCACACTGTTGATGACTGTCGCGCCCTGCAGTCTGACCTGTTTTCCTTTTCTAAATGGTGCAAGGATAATAACCTTACCTTGAATGCTGCTAAGACCGAAGTCATGACTTTCACACGCAAAACAGCAAGTATTTCTTTTTCTTATTCTGTAGATTCTGTGCCGTTGTGTAAGGTCTGCGAGATCAATGATCTTGGTGTACTTTTTGATGCAACCTTATATTTTCGGCTCACACTAAACGTGTTGCAATGCAGGGTATGCGCTCTCTTGGTTCTGTATGCAGACTATCGAGCGAATTCAAGTCTCCTACACCGTTCCGCAAATTATACACAACCATCTGTCTTCCTCAACTCGAATATGCGTCGGTCGTCTGGAATGGCTCTTCTAGATCCAACAGTGACATTATAGATCGTGTCCAGAAAAAGTTTCTAACCATATATAATCACCGCTTTGCAAATCTGGGCATTGCACCCTGTACTAGCACTGTTGGATTGTTGTCATTGCCCTCACTTCGCGACCGACGTAATCGCGCTGACCTTCTGTTTCTCTTCAAACTCCTTCACGGTAACCTCACGTGTCCCGAACTTCTCAGCTGTGTCATGTTACATGTCCCACGCAAGATCACCAGAGAACAGAGACTTTTCCATGTTCCTGCCTGTCATCACGAACACTCGACTGTCCACAGAATACAGAATCTTTATAACGCTTACTTTCGTGAACTTGATATCTTTCATAACTCCTTGTCATCGTTCTTTTCCGAGCTTGTGTTATAATTTCATGTATTGTTCAAGTGCCCTTCTCCTCCTTTTTCTTTTGTATTTACTTTGCGCTTTGTTGTCGGTACTCTCTTCTTTTCACAATTTTTAATTTTATTCATTTATTTTTTAATGATTTTTCCCTTAGTGTTTTGTTTTTGGTTTGTAATGTATGCGTGCGCCAGCACTCAGACCTTAAGTTGTTCCTGGGCACGTTAAATAAACATGATTGATTGATTATTATTATTATTATTATTATTATTATTATTATTATTATTATTATTATTATTATTATTATTATTATTATTATTATTATTATTATTATTATTATTATTATTATTATAGTGAGTCCCGCAGCTTGGCACACGGCAAGGATGCATCTGTGCTCTGCTCGTGTGCGTTTTCGATAATCATCTTTTAATTTCTTTTGTGTGTTCTAGCGGCGAAATCTGTAACTTGGCCGTCCGAAGAACTACAGCTACTGAAGTTCTGATTGCGCTCGTGCGGTTGCAACATGTGCGATATTTGCCAGCAAAGTGTAGGCTACTGAAAAACACCCAACGGCTTCCCCCGTGCATGTGTGCAAAAACCAAATCCCCTTTCTCTCTCACTGCCCGACTGGATGACCTTGGTGGCCAGCCTCGTCGCCACCAATGTCACCTGTATCTCCTGTAATCTTTCATGAAGTCATTCCATGAATTGAATGCGTAATCTCCTCCCATAGTAAATACAGCCAATACTTGTCCTCGGCGATTCGAGCACGCCGAGCATTGATTGGCGCACGCATACTTCTTCTCAGAGTAATCACTACTCAGGGGACAAATGCGGTTTATTGTTAGACTTTCTGGCCTTTAATTCCATTCAGCAGCATAAATCGATCACAAATTGTTGTGGTAACATTTATATTTGTTCCTTACGAATGCGCACGATGTATAGGGGCGCGATCTTGTACGCGTTCCAAAATGGAACGGAGGCGGTCCCGTTCCATCGAGCCGCACACGATTGGTCAATTTGATCGCCACGGTTCAAACTGACCAATCGTGTGCGGCTCACGGTTCAAATTGACCAATCATGGGCGCCTCGATGGAACGGGCCGCCTCCGTTCCATTTTGGAACGCGTACAAGATCGCGCCCCAGGTGTCCAGTCCTGACATTCCTTTTGTGCGTCCGACAAGTTTCATCCATCACTAGAAATAACGACCTTTGTACCTGCCCTTAGACACAAAACCTCCAGCAGTACCACCTGATGCCCTTGCTTTGCTTTCAAAGGTGGTGACGACGTTGGTCCATACGACTTCTTTTCCAAAGCCGATTGGTCTCAGGTTACTGGCATAGTGGAAACTGAACAGCAGGCTCGCCAAATCACTGACCTTATCTTTGATGCCAAGCGGAGATATATCCCCCATTGCGTACATGAGTGCTCAAAGTATGCTCACTGGTTTTCATTCGAACTGACAAATGCTTTGAAGCATAATGATCGCGCGCACAGAAAAGCTAAATACTTGCAATATAATGATTGCGGGCAGCAATTTCATCTTTCTAGAAGTCTTTGCAAACGTCTCTACAAGCGAGATCATGATTCGTGTAAAGCGTTCCTGAAAAAAGATTGACTCTAAACGGCCAGCTGATATTTGAAAATATACCCGGAATCGCTCCTGTAAACGCGGTGAGTCGTTTCGCCTGCTTGACTCAAATGGTGTCGTGGTTGCTACAGCGTTTTCTGACTGGTTTGCTGCTATTTTGTTTTGTTTTTTCAATATAATGAAACTTCTTATATCACCGACAGCACCTGTCAGCAGCAGGCTTCAGTTGTGATGCCTAGTACACAGTGTTCTTCGACGAGAAACTCATCCATGAATGCATCCAACGTTTGAAACCCTCATTGCCTAGTGGTCCACTAGCCATTTTAAAAGCTTACGATAACTTATTCGTGCCGGTATTAAACTCTCTTTTTAACGACTGTCTAAATACATCCACCTTTCCACGCATTTGGAAAACTGCTGCTGTTTTACCTTTATGTAAGTCTGGCGCCAAAACATGTATCTCGAGCTACAGGCCAATTTCACCCCTCACTGCCCTTTCAAGATTTTGAGCTTCCCCTTCACACTATAGTGTCTTCTAGGGTAAACTTCTTGTTAAAACTCGAAACCAACATGGATTTCTTTGTGGTCGCTTAGGAGTCACCAATCATGCGAGTATCATGAATCATATATCTGCGCCAGTATTCCAGTGGAGGCAAATAGGTGCCATGCACTGCGACCTCAGCAAAGCTTTGGATGTGATCAGCATCCAACGCTTCTTGTAAAGGCTACGCATCATGATGTTGATAATTCAGGTGTTTCTCTCCTTTGCAGCTATCTTCTGGAAATGTCCTGCTTTGTTAGCATCAATGAAATGTCCTCTTTTCGTGTACAAGGCCACTAGAGGTGTCCCCCAAGGCTCTGTATTAGGACCCCTCCTGTTCTTGGCATTTGTCACCGATGTTCCTTCCGTTATCCGGAACTCTTCCTTTCTTCAATATGCGGATGACATCAAGAATTTAAAATATATTCACACTATTTAAGAGTGTCGAATTCTTTACTATAACCTATTGTCGTTTGCAGAATGGTGCAAAAATAACCGTCACAGCCTCAACGCTTCCAAGACTAAAAGACCTTTACTCGAAAAACCAAAAGTATTCTGTTTTCATATTCTGTGTACTCTTTTCTGCTTAGTAGGCTTGCTGTGGACGATGAACTCGGAGTACTCTTTAATGCCTCGTCCCTGCTTTTCATCTCATACTAAACGCATTTGTTATGCGGGGTCTGCGCTCTCTATGTTCTGTCGGCCGCCTCTCACGCGAAATCGTAGCACCCACTCATTTCCTAATGCTGTATCAGGATATGTGTCTTCTCCAAGTCGAACACTCATCGGTGGTGCGGAATGAAACTCCCAAATCCTGACGTAATAGACTAGAAAAAGTGCCGAAAATTTTCGTAGCAATTTACCGACATTGTTCTTTCGCTGGCATTGGTCCGTCTTGTAGCGCTTGCATTTTACTCTCACTACCGTCCCTTACCTGCCGAAGTATGCGCGCAGACCTTCCGTTTCTGCATAAGCTCTTTCACGGGAACCTGAACAGCGTCGAGCTAGTTAATTATGTCGCGCTTCAGACTCCGCAAAAAGTCACAAGGGAGAACCGAGCATTCTTCGTTCCTGCTTGCCACAGCAAACATTCTATACCTATTCGCTGATCTTGATATTTCTCATCAGTCGCTTTCGTCGATTCTGTTCGCAGCTCCGTATTGTAGTGTGCTAGCTTTTCTCTGTATGCGTACGTGCTCTCTTTCGCCGCGTGATTTATTACACTGTCATTTCGTGGCTATATGTGTAATGTTTCAGCGGCTTTTTCGTTCTTCTCGAACATTTAATGATCTTGGTGCATTGCATTTGCATGTATTTTACCTGAATCGTTCCCCCTTTCTTTATTCATTTTTCCGGACCTTTGTACCTTTATCTGCACAGTTTTTTTTTTTCATTGTACTTGCTCACTAATCTTCTGTTCATTTTCGGTTTTCCTTACCTTTATCGATAGATAAGAGCTCGTTTTAGTAACTTCCATATCATTTGTTGTGTGCCAATATTATGTCCAAACGCCTTTTCTGTATATGGATCTTTTTCTTTTGCCTTTGTATTTTTTTAAAGCTTTACACTATATTTTTATTAGATTACCTGTGTGCCGGTATTAAAACCTTGTGGTTCTTTTCTGGACACATAATCTAAACCTGGGTTGATTAAATTATTTGTACTGACTCTCTCGCGATGTTTGTAATTTTTCTCCATCTTTCTTTTGTGAGTTCACTGTGGCTTTTGTTGATTGTAAACTGTTCCTTTTCATAAGCGCCGTTTTCTATTTTATGTTGCTTTTTCCAGTATTTGTTTTTTTTTTACCGTGCGGTAGCACTCAGATCTTATCGTTGTCCCTGGGCACGCCAATTACACTTGATTGATTGATTGAATAATTGTTATTATTATTATTATTATTATTATTATTATTATTATTATCATGATTGTTACTGACGATGATGCCAGTACTATTGATTGATATTATTATCTGAAATTAAAACACTGATACACAATAGACAGAGAGGGAAATAGAGAAGGAGTAGGATAGCAACTTCCACCGAGAGGGGCACAACGCTCGCCTATACTATTTGGGAAGGAAGGAATAGAAATAGAAGAACAAAATAGGAAGACGAGTGATAAAGAGGAAAGAAACAAAAATGATAAGTCACAAAGGGCCTCTTAGCGCAAGCAGCTACTTCCTGAAGTCTTTCTTTTCCTCACCTATTTCGGCCTAATTGAATGTTTCACGTAATAGTCCTGCCCATGTGGAAACCACTTAGACCAGTAATTTCCACAGCGGTCGTATTGAAAGAAAAAAAAGGCTAGGTACGCGCACAGCTTCGAATACACCCTAGAAACATGTCGTGCTTCAAACCCACCCATTTCTTTAATGTGATTAGCATTATTTGCTTACTTCAGCCGTTCTGAATCTATCTATCTATCTATTTATCTATCTATCTAGCAATTTACGCCGACCCAATGGCCCAGGTTTTCTGTGAGCTTGGGCCACTAGGTCCCACACTCGTCCTTATCTCATTGTCTTCATACCATTGTCATACCGTCGTCGTCATTTCCGGTTCGCCATCTAGTTGTCCTACCGTCGTCTTAATGTCATCGTCATCATCCCGCTGTTCTCGAGTCGTTGTCGTCACGCTGGTGTCGTCGTACTATCGTCATCATTTGAGAATCGTCGTTTCGTCGCAGTCATGCCGTCATGGTCACACTACATTAGCCGTTCCATCGACGTCCTTCCTTTCTTCGTCAGTCCGTCGTCATCCCTGCGTCGACATCATACTGTCGTCACCTGCCATGCTCGTGAGGAACCTTGGCAAGTGAGTGTCATAGCAAAGTGCCACGATACCTGAGTAAGTCACATGTAGCGGAAGCAACGGAAGTCTCAGAATTACCACCACAGATGTTTAGTAAATGTCACTTGATATATATACAGTTGGCCACTACATTGCTGGAATGCTAATCGCATTACTATCGATAGCCTTCGTGAGATGAGTTTTGCTTCATTTTTTTTTCTGTCGGCGATCTCTCATTGGAATTATGTACCAGACATCGCTGTCTGTTGTAATACCAGTGATGTTTTGTAAACCACATATAATGTATTCAATTCACATCGTGAAGGTTTATCATTGCTAATAGTTAGATAAATTTGTGTTGTTGATGTAAGCAAAACCTGTTCATGAACCCACTCCTGCATTGGTCGTGATGGGCCTGCGGTATGTTGAAATAAAAGAAAATGCTGGCTCTCCCGTAATCGGGAGTAGATGTAAGCGTGAAATGGCTACCGGCTAAGCAGATTGGTTGGAGATGATACTCGCCACAAGCTTAAAATGGGTATAGTGCAGGTTCGCAAGGGCACACCTCACCACACCACCCACACCGCACCGCACAACCATCTGCGGTGCACCGGACGCTGCTGGCCTGTTCACGCTGAGTGGCGCCATCTGTCGAAGATTGCGCAAAATTCGTGCCGCGGAACTCGCGGACCACTGGCGTTGAAAAGAGCACAGGCAACCTTGTATCAGCGCCAAAAGATGACAATCAAGTGTATGGTGCCCCGTATCTGGCTTTTGAACGTCGCTATTGGAAATGACGAATAAAACTTCATCGTACGGGAAGCATGTAGCATGTTGCTTGATTATCCGCAGAACCACATGCTAAAGGAACTGTCGAAAACTCGCTCTTGTTGAAGACACTCATCATGGGACAGTTGACCAAAAGGAACACGCTTCTACAGAAAAGCCGTCTTTAGAAAGCGCAGTAATATGAAGTGGACCTGAAAAAGCCCCAATGGAGAAACAAGAAATCAAATAGATGTCATACCCTCTGCCCATCCCAGTATATTGCAGGATACAGAAGTGTTAGGTAAGGTAAAGGGTAGTAATCATACTTTAGTGAGGTCTTGGAGTGCTCCCGATTTGAAGAGAAAGAGCAAAATTTGTCAACAAGAAATTGGCCAACGTAGACGCAGTAAGGGTAAAAGCAGACAGATTGAAATTGGTGCTCCCAAACATATATGCTGCTTTAGAACAGGAGCATGAAACAAACATATGGCTAATGAATAAAACCGTAACTAGGCTGATTGCAGAAGCATAAATTGAAGTGGGAGGTAAAACACCAAGACAACCTAAATGGAAAATGAGACATCCACCCAGTCGTAGCAATTGCTACAAAGGAAACCCATACGGGTTCTTCGAAGGAAAAGACTCGCAGTTGAAGAAAAATTGTCCTGTATGGAGGAAAATTCGAGGAACCCGTATTGGTTCCCTTTGCGGCAATTGCTACAATTGGTGGATGCCTCATTTTCCATTTTATTACCTCTCTCCAGCTAGCGGGTTTCAGTTGAACTATTACGTCAAAACACTTGCCTTTGCTTCGAGTTGTTGATAAATTTGACTTCGCGCAGCCATCTGCTGGCCACCTGGTTAGCGCAGATCGTAGAGCGGCTGCCCCGGGAAAGCAGTGGTCCCGGGTTCGAGCCCCGGACCAGGACGAATTTTTCTTCAACTGCAAGGCTTTTCTTTCGGCGAACCCGTATGGGTTTCCTTTGTATCAATTGCTACGATTGGGTGGATGTCTCATTTTCCATTGAATTACCTCTCTCCACCGAGTGGGTTTCCTCTAAACTATTACACTAAGACAACCTGTAGGTAAGCTCTCTCAACCAACAAATGATTTAATAAATAAATGACGAAGCATGATAGTGTCGAATTCAAGAGATAAGATAGAATTTGCTGAAATGTGAAAGCTGATAAAGAAGAAGAAAGTAAGTGATATTCAAAATGATTACGTCGCAAAGAATAAGCAAGCAGTGAAAAATGACCGCGGCGTGAAAGTAGTGAGCAGAAAATATGGTATAGGATCGGTCAAGATGCATGCTTTCAAAGATAAGCAGGGTAATGCCATTAGCAATTTTGATGATACAGTAAAAGCAGCAACGAAATTCTGCACTGACCTGTGCAGTACTCAGAGCAGCCGCTCAACCTTCATTGGCAGTAGTGATGGATAGGATACAGAGGCTCCTTCTATAACTAGCGAAGAAGTTAGAAGGGCCTTGCAAGACATGTCCCGGGTATAGGCGACAGCAGATGGAATAACAGTCGAAATAATCAAAGATGGAGGAGATATGCATGAAAAGCTTGCGGCCCTTCGTACGCAATGCCTCACGACTTGGCCAGAGAGTTGGAAGAATGCCAATATTACTAACCCATAAGAATGGAGACTGTCATGAGCAGAAGAATAGAAAGAAGAAAGAAGAGGAAGAAGACTGACGTGGCCTGGAAGGAGCGAGGTGGGAAACGACAGTACACAGCTAGAAGGGAAGAAGGAAGAAGTCCGATGGAAGACAGGGCGAACAAGACGGTGAACCAATGACGTCGATATTGAAGAGTTGCGCAGGAGGAGGACACCAGTGGCCCTGCACCAGTCGGGCTTCTATCCTCCACGCCCTGCGACTGAGCACCGTGGTCGCCAGCATAGGCTTGGTCCGAGGACAACGGCCCCGTCCTATGCTACGGGGACAACCTCGCCCTCACCGACGACAACGCTCGACAAGCCAGGCCTATTCTACGGAGACAACCCTAGCAGAGATGCCAGTAGTCCACCGGACAATGCGAAAGAACTACACCCACTCAGACATGTAAGCGCCACATCGCACAGTGACTTATTAGGACGCTTTAAGAACTTGTGAAGTGATTTAAGAACTCGGAAAGATTGTAGGGGGAAGGGGAGAGATCAAACTCAGTGTAACGATTTTTGCGATTGTATATAGATTTGAGGTGGACTTAGCGGTGTGGTACATTATAAATGTGTTTTTTGTGTATTTGTCCGGATTCATGTCTCGTGCGCCGGTAACTGTGACAGAGGTGTTAAAGAATTGAAGAATTATACGCCCATAAGTTTGCTTTCAGTATTGTATAAAATATTCACCAAGATACTTTCCAATAGAATCAGGGCAACATTTCACTTCAATGAACCAAGAGAACAGGCTGGCTGCAGGAAGGGTTATTCTACAACGGATCACGTCCATCTCATCAATCAGGTTATTGAGAAATGTGTGGAATACAATCAACCTCTGTATATGTCTGTCATAGATTATGAAAAGGCATTTGATTCAGCAAAGATCCCTGCAGTCATGGAGGCATGGCATCGTCTAGAAGTACAGGAGGCATGCGTGAATGTCTTGGGGAAATTTCTACAAAGGCTCCGCAGCCTCTTTAATTCTCCACAAGAAAACTGGAAAAATGCCTATTAAGAGAGGGGTAAGGATAGGAGACACAATCTCTCCAATGTTGTTTTTAAATGCGCAAGCATGTATAGGGCTACTCAACGCGAAAACTGTCCGAGCGCCCGTCCGTCCTCCGCGTAAGACGATCGCTTTCAAGTTCACCAGCTGTGGAAGAAGACGACGACGAACGCGCGAGCAGTGGCACGAGCACGTCTCTGTGATGCAATCAGGCATGCGCGAGGCACACTAGTAAACGAGAACTGTGGTGCCGCCATGGTTTCGGATCGGAACGTCATCAGCACCACCTGCAGTATTTTATCATCAGTTGATGTTGCGCCGCCTTCCGAAGCAGTTCTTGTCGCCGCAAAGCTGTCGCATTCACGGTAATGGTGCCAATACGACCGCAGCTGCGGAGCAGCGCTAGGATTACCAGCAGTGTCGAATGTGAGCGCTTAATACGACTTCGTTACTGCGAAATGCTTACGCGTGATTCAGATTCAGAATCTCCCTGAGTAAATTCTACGTAACCTTTTATTGCGATAGCAATTTCATGGACACTCAAAGAGGATTTCTGCCGTCGGCGTCGTCGTCGCCGTCACCGTGAGGTTTTGTATGACGTCTACGGCGATGAAATCGTCGCCGCGCTCCAGATGGTGTATGTGCGAGTGAAAGGGCGCGAGGGACGCGCGCTTTCACGGGGAGCGATCGCACGGCGGAGAACAAACGCGTGTTCTGCGCCGTGCTCCCTGAAGGGCTGCAGAATTAGGCGTCTCTTTTCTCCTTTACAATGAACTTATATATTGTCACGACCTCGCAGGAGACGTGGAAGCCGGCGTACAGCACGTATACAAGCACTTTATATGAGCAGCAAACGCAACGTCGCTCTGTTTTATTGCGATAGCAATTATATGGACACTCCAAAGCAGATTTCTGCCGTCGGCGTCACCGTCGCCGTCGCCGTGAGGTTCCGCATGACGTCAATGGAGATGAAATCGTCGCCGCGCGCCACCGAACGCTGTATGTGCGAGTGAAAGGGCGCGAGGGACGCGCGCTTTCACGGTGAGTGAACGCACGGCGGAGAACAAACGCGCGTTCGGCGCCGTGCTCCCTTAAGGGCTGCAGAAGTAGGCGTCTCTTTCCTCCTTTACAATCACCTATATGTAGAGCAAACGCGCCTTCTTCCGACGCGTGAAAGGCCGTCGGGGGGGGGGGGGGGGGAGGGGGGGAAGGGAGGCGACGTTTAGCTGCGGCACCAAGTGCCTATTTATATCAGAGGCTCCGGCAACAGTCACCAACGCCGCACGCATTTTGTGCGAACGCAGGCAAAACGCCGACGGCGTCGACAACAGTTCTGCGTGTTGCCGGTGCTGCTGCATGTCCAAGTTTATCCAGCTGATAAAGCTAGTATCATTACTCCGTATAGCTCTCTTCAAATTTGCTACTGCAATTGATGCTTCGCCTTTCAGGTGAAACTGCGACAACTTTTTTATATAAAAACGTTGCAAGGCGAGAAGGTGGTAAAGACTTCCGACGCTGCTCGGCGAGTTGCCCGTTCTGATCTCGTCTAAAACCTCCGAGCCGCCCCCAGAGGCCCTGGCAACAGTCACCAACGCCGCGCGCGTTTGGTGCGAACGCGGGCAAAACGGCGACGGCGTCGACAACAGTTCTGCGCGTTGCTGGTGCTGCTGCATGTCCAAGTTAATACAGCTGATAAAACTACTATCCTTACTCCGTATAGCTCTCTACTAAGTTGCTATCGCAATTGATGCTTTGCCTTTCGGGTGAAACTGCGACATTTTTATTGCGATAGCAATTATATGGACACTTCAACCGGATTTCTGCCGTCGGCGTCGCCGTCGCCGTCGCCGTGAGGTTCCGTATAGATAAAATCTTCGCCGCGCGCCGTATGCCCCAGCGGAAGCGTGCGGGGACTCGCGCTATCACGGAGAGCGAACGCACTCAATCTCCCACGCGCAAGCAAGGAAGCGGAAAGCCAGCGCCAGAGGGAGCAGGGGGGGGGGGGGCACTTCTCTGCCAACAACCGCGCTCGTCGCTCGTCCGCACAGTCTCTTATCTCTCCCACGCGCAAGCAAGGAAGCGGTAAGCCAGCGCCGGAGGGAGCGGGGGAGGGGGGGGGGGGGGCGCACTTCTACGCTGCCAAGAACCGCGATCGTCGCTCGCTCGCACCGTCTCTTATCTCCACACGGCTCTGACCTTTATGCGCTCCGTTTCCGTTGAAGCGATAGACCGCATGTACGTTCGCCGCTGCGGCGTATCCGCTTGCTGCCAGAGTTTTGACGGTCGTTGTCTGCAGTCATTCAGTGTGATCTATTCATGTTTGTTTGTGCGCGCTCACACCACGCTTGTTCATTCAGTTAGTAATAGTCGGTCCACATTTTCCAACGCACGCTACACATGCAATGCTGCCCGGATCGCCAGTGCAGCGCTACAGATGTGTCCCTTCGCACGCGCTGCCCACGGGAAGCGCTTCTCATCAACACCACCGTTTCACATGCGCCTTCTCGTGGTCATCGAGTGTCTCGTCATGTCGGTCTACTTACGCCGCAGCACACCTCCTTACTTAATCGGCTCATGTTTACTACAATTCATATTGCTACCAAAGCCGCTCACCTTACTTCGTATGACATTGCTGTGTTGCTATCGCATTCATTGCTTCGCCCTTAGGGCGAAACTGTGACATTTTTTTATGTATCTTCAAAACAGGCACATCTTTCGTGAGAGGTGAACAATACGAACAACATTCAGCAATATTTTGCGAATAATATTCCCCTTGATGGCCTCGTCCAGGTTTCTTTTTTGTGCTTTCTTAATGAAGTCGCTTAGCATTTGACTGAATAGGCTACAAAGGTGAGGAAGCTTACGATTACTCTTGTAGATAAGTTTTCCTGCAAGTGAAATCCAGTGCAGCGACTTCGTGGCAGTAAAGCTTTTGGATAGCCCAATATAACTAAAAAGCTGAGAATTTCAATCATATTCTGCAATCACTTGTACAACATGTACAAATAATGTCAGCTAATACGTATGTCCAAGGCACACAGGCCTTCGCTTGATATCAACCCTATCAACACTATCAACCATATCAGCACTATCGCTTGATATTCAACCCTATCCCTGCTCTGATTTCTCATATTGGATCTAAGCATTCTGGCTGGTGCCATGAAGTGATCCGGCCAATATAGCACGGCATTTTGACCAAGGCGGTACGGCCAGTGAGTGCATCTCTGTTTTGCGTAATCAAACAATATATAATAAAGAAACACATGTAGATACAGGCACGGCTTATAGTTATATCTAAAAGACACACCTCTCAATACATTAATGCATGATCTTCAACGGCTTGACTGATTTTCTTAAATATCTGATGTTTTGTCTGCCACATTCTTGTGCAACTGGTTATGTACCCATTCTTGGCCAGTCATCCGGAATATGTATTGCGCAACTGTGATCCGAGGGGTATACAATGACTTGTTATTGATTTTGCTTATATTGCCTTTTTTTGTAAAGAAGGGGGAAGCTGAGACCACACGCGGCTGGCCTGGCGAGACCTCGGTTACCTTAGAAATCAGCTAACATGATGGCAGTAATAAAAAAATAAAAATAAAATTTACGGCGCAGATGTCATGTCTAAGTGGAAGATCATAAACTGAAAACAAAAAATGTATTTTAGCTGGATTGCAACCTGCAGAATACACGTGGCGACGGTACCAAAAAGTAAAACATAATGCGAAGATTTATAAGAATTGTAGGTGGTAAACATAGCAATGAAAAAAAAATGTAGCTGACAACACTGCATCTATAACAGCGAATCATACTCAGTTCCCGGGTCATTGAATGTAAGCTTGAATTAGCTGCTCTTTAACAATTATATAAAGTTTTTGACAGGCTCAAACGCAGTAAAATATAAAAGAATACAGGTAATAGATCAAGACAAAGCGCCAATTCGCATAGCAAGCGGATTGGGCAACGTAACGCAAAGAGGTTTAGGGATTTCGTCGTTAGGACAGGCAGGCTTTCCCCACAGGCATGAAGACATACTCTCACAGGTGGCGCTAGCACATTGGAAGCCAGCGGCGTTCTTTACTCACTCATTGCGCAATGGCAAGCCCACTGCGCAAGCAGAAGCCCCAAAAGAGAGTGCTCAGTTCTTCGGTGAGTGCGAAGCCCCGAAAAATGCCCCGGAGAAAAAGAATGACACCCAACAGGGAGACAAACCGCGCAAGCAGCGAACGTCTCATTCCCGACGAGGCTAGAAGACCGGGCTTGTTGCCATCGTTTCGCCTCGTGAGCACGCGGACAACAAGATAAAGAGGTACGAGTCCCTATAAGGGAAGGCTGAATTCCTTTCTGTCGTTGTGGCAACGCGACGAGCGTTGGCCTGCGGGAAATAACACTTAATTGCACCGCTATAGGCCCTCGGGGAACGCCTCGATTGCACTATTTTCGTGCGTGTTCTTTTCTACTTATACGAAAGGTGGTTGAGAGAAGTGGCCGTCTGCCACGTTCTCTGTGAGGGAGATGCTATTTGCCGCGGAGTATTGTGCAAGCAAAAAAAAAAAAAGGGGACGTGAGGGGGTGGGTGGGGGAACATGTAAATAACGCACAGAAAGCCACATAGAGTGGTGCATAGAAAGCCACTGGCAAAGGAATTATAGGCGTCTCTACGCGAGGCGAAGATACACGATAAGGAATGACTGAGAGCGAGGAACGCAATGGAAAGGTAGATGTGAAGTTGTTATAATCGCGCCAAGTGAATTCTTTCCAGGTAAACCGTGCTGTAAAATGTTTGGAGCTTCGCTATCGTGTTTGCTATATATTGGAGCGTAGGATGGCCTAAATAATTGCCGATGCCGCATGTAACGACGCCTTGCAGGCTTTTTGGGCGAATAGCATTCTTTCGCCCATTTTTGTTATAGTTGCCGGCCTGACTATCTCCGCTTATACAAAGGCTTTGATGCAAAAAACGCGCGCACTCCCGCAATCGAGTTGCGCGGTGGGTTCATCAGATGACGCCAACTAGTTCTTTGACACGGACGTCCTACCGCGCGAGAGGCTTGCGACAAAAAAATTACAGCCCTTCTACTATTGTGAAGATGGAAGCCAACGACGCTATCACTATGGTAGTTCTGCTGTAATGAACCTTCCTATAGTGAATTTATTTATTATCATTATTGAGTGTATTGAGCGTCTTAGGCATGTTTGTCAAAAGCAAGGACACCGGCGTCTTTCAGCTTTCAGAGCCGCGGTCCACTGCACGGTATCGTCAGGATGCTGGTAGCAGAATCCTATAAGATGTGGTTAGACGAGTGTCCGTCCCATAGCGAGTCCAAAGGGCAACTGCTGATAACAGCGCTAGCGCGATCTCTAGGTCATGGGAGAAAGGGGCACAACGATTGTAGGACGTGCCGCCACCGAGCAATGCGACACTTGTGAAAGAGGCATCGGCGGCGACGAGGGGTATAAAAATACGCCATCCATCATCCGTTTTGACACCCGTGCAAGCACAGTTGGCGGGAAAACCCCACGCACATGGGAGCCCAACCACCACACACATGGAGCCAAAAATTATTGATCGACTTCCGGTCTATCTACTTCCGTTGCCGGACGCGATCTTCTGGAATCTAGCCTATGACATCATCGCTGTAAAAAGCGCCCAGTGACTATTTTTGGTGACAACCTAAGAGTTACAAAGCATTTACAAATGTAAATTGCGGGGGTAATAAGGAAAAAAAGCTATCTGTTTGAACCTACAATATTACCTTTTTCTGAGCAATGACATCATCAGGATCCCCCATAAAATGAGCCTATAGACGTTCTGGTTTCATCCTGAAACCAGCGACACAAAAGCCGATCTTTATGGAGGAAACAGTTGTTTCAATCAAGCGAAAATGCTTGACATCAGGCAGATAATCGAATCTAATTGGCTAACGCATCTATGCTAATATTGTCTTAGTTCGACTGTGTACATATAACTGCGTCATTCTTAGGTTGTCACCGACTATAGTCGTGCGACACTTTTTAGATGCGAAGCATCTTATGCTCGAGGCTATGTCACTCCCTCCCTCCCTACCTCCCTCAATCCTTCTAACCGCCGTGTGTACACAGCCCTACTGCGCATGCGCATCCTTCTCTCCTCTCCTTGTCTCATCTCCTCTCCTTGTCTCACCTCCTCTCCTCTCGGCATTCCTCCTCTCCTCTCCGGATTGCGCAACGAATGGCAACACCTGCGGCTCCGCGCGCGATAATGCGAAACAGCTGAGGTTACAGGCGCGACGGTAGGCGCCCCAGAGGCACCGGCAATAGTCACCAACGCCGCGCGCATTCGGTGCGAACGTGGGCAAAACGCCGACGGTGTCGACAACAGTTCTGTGCGTTGCTGGTGCTGCTGCATGTCTAAGTTTATACAGCTGATAAAGCTACCTTGTGTCGACCCCGGCTGCTTCGCATACTACTCAGGGTTCCCCTACGGGAAGATCATTGGCACTTTTTCTCTGAATATAATATTCGAGTAGTTGATTTATTATTAACTAATTATGTAGTTAGGTGAAGTGCAATAATTATCCGGCTTTGCTCCAAGCGACGACAAATGGGGTTATCTTGGTTCTGTCCAGCTAGGTGGAACTTATTTTTTAGTTTTAGTTTTAGTTCTGGCACAAGTTACGTGAGACACATTTATTTTATGCCCCACTGCATCGTCCCTCTTCTTCATTACAACACAACCACAAAATGCACTGTACTACGTGAGGTGTGCAAACATCGTCAAATTCCATAGAAACTCTCAAAACAACAGTGTGAACTAAACGACACTTCCGCTTAATGTACAAATCACCGTAACGACATTATAAATAAAGCGCCTATGTGAACGAGACATTCTTTAAAAATCGTAGTTATTCATTTGCGTGAGGCACGTTATATTCGAACGGCTTCTCGTAAGAGAGTGACTGATGGTAAGAGTACGCTCTCCAGCTTTCGCAGCGTTGATCGCAACTATCATCATTAAGTTTCTATGGCGGAAGCAGGAATATAAAAAAACTGAAGTCCCGTATCAAACCCCCTCCCCCCCCCCCCCTGTATCCATTTCCGGCCTGCAATACTTGAGTTGTCATTGCGTTTTTGTTTTCGCCCTTGTGAACGCCGCCATACCATATTCATCTGCTTCCGGTACAACGTGTTTTCTTGCAGTGTTCATTTACAGTGTTTCTCTTTTCTAACGACTTTCTTTACATCAGACTAAAGGTGACAGGAAATAACATAATTGGGAAGCTTGCGGCAATTCGTTCCGCAAAGCTTCATAACTTGAGTATACGAGATACTTGGAAGAATGCGTACATGAGATTATTCCACCAGAAAGAGCAGACGTTAAAGACTTCATGAAATATATGCCACTCACCTTGCTTTCGATGATGTACAAAATCTTTACACTAACTTCCAACATATGCAATGAGATACTTCGTACAATCCAGACTACAGAATGAGTTTAGAAAGGGATGTTAAACAACTCATCGCACCCATACCATAAATCAAGTAATTGAAATTGAGGTACTTGCAAAATGTAACATAGCAGCATATGTGGCTTTCATAGATTACGGAAGGCGATCTATTCAGTAACGACACCAGCTTACATAGAGGTATTGCCTACTGAAAGAGTAGAGGAAGCCGCTTGCACATTGTAGCAGATGAGCACCGTGCTGTACAGAGTTAAGTATTGCAACGGTTTTGTAGTATACATGTGTGTGACAAGTTATCTGACACATGCGCCATGCTTTTGGGCATTTGGGTACGTTGGCGCCTGAATTGTAGGTTGTCGATTTCAATGCCATAAAACTAGTTGAAGGCTAAAGCGTCCTTCCCGTAGGTCATATTTACTCTGTTTCTTTTTATAGTGTCTCCCCCCCCCTCCTCTCCTGCTATTAAGCGCCGAAAAGGTGTCAGATGTAGTAAGAGAAGACCCGAATCATGAGAAGAAACATTTTGCGCAAGATAAAATAGTTGCAGCACGTATGCAGACCCATTGATGTCATGATCAGCAGGTCACCAATATTCTTTAATTGTGCACACTAAGTACATTCTACCCGCACTTAAGTATGTGCACTAGACTTCCAGGTTAGCTAAGTAACTTCACGAGATACTAACGAAGCAAACAGCGAGTGATGAAATAAAAATGACTGGTGTAAGTTTAAGAAATAGGAAGATATATAGCGGTATGAATTAGCGAATGCGGGCAGCTGATGTTCTATAGTTGATATTAAGAACAAGAGTTGTGCAGCTCGTGCAATGTTTCGAACAGGTAACCGGTGAACACTATAGTGCCTGGAGAAGGCAAACGTGCTCCAGGCTCCAGGTAATTAGGTGGACTATTCAGATTACTTGACACGCAGTAATAGGGTGAATTTCGCTGACCCAAAACACAGGCATTTTGAATGGCTCAGAGAGGTCTTCCTTCCGCAGGGGTGATTTCATTGTGATACGAAAAAAAAGAGAAGAAAATTCGGCGCAATCCATCTCACAATGACTGTTGACGGCAATGCGTTTAGCATTGCATCAACACATCAACATAGCGAAACAAAGTATTACCACCATCGAAACGAGTCATGTATGATACGTGTACTGCAGTGAGACTCCTCTTTCGCGCTTCCCTGGAAAGCTCGGCGCCATCTAGTGCCACCGCCATGAATCTCGCGCGTGGCCTCCAAAATGCCTGGCGCTCCGGTGCGCATGAGCGCTTTGAAACGCGTCATGCGGCAACCAGGCTCCTCTCGCGCTTCTTCCTCGACACGCGGCGCCATCCTAGTGGCACTATCGAGAAGTCCACGAGTGGCCTCCGAGACTATAAGCGTGCCGCGTCACTGCGTGCAAACGCTGAGAATCGTTCCCCCGCTTGGCGCACACCCAGTGGCCCATACTCGGCGACCAAAGTTCGCAAGATGGTGAATTAAAAGCGGCACACGCCAAGCGCATTCATTGCGCAGCTTGCCAAAGCGTTTGCGTGGAAGACGTTCATTGAAAAGCGGCCCATACTCGGTGAATTTGTGGCGCCGCCTGGTAAATCATCGGGGTTTCGTCCTCGAGGAACCCTTGCGACATGGTTGTGATTGCGCTCGGTATCGGAGAAACTTAAGCAATCCTTTTCGTCATTGCGGAACAGCACCTATTGGGTGGCAGACCTAGTTATACAAGTAGGCGTCAAAGATGTTCAATAAAAGAACGTCGCACACTTACTGGCACATAACCAGTGACCCAAGCTGGCCGCAAAGAGACTCATTGAAGGGCAGCACAGACCGAGTGGCACATACCCAGTGCTTCAAGTCGGTGTCAAAGAGTTTAACAGTGGTACCTACGCAGTCCAGCATAGCATATTGACAGTTGTGGGCGTGAAGGACATTCGTTGAAGAGCCACCCATATGTAGAGCCTCCCGCATTTTTAGCTGTATCGCGCTAGCGTCCATCACGCTTAATTTTAGCGCCATTAAACGGCGACTTCTTCTTCTTCTTTCTGGGGTTTTACGTGCCAAAACCAGTTCTGATTATGAGGCACGCCGTAGTGGAGGGCTCCGGATTAATTTTGACCACCTGGGGTTCTTTAACGTGCACTACAACGCAAGCACACGGGCGTTTTTGCATTTCGCCTCCATCGAAATGCGGCCGCCGCGGCCGGGATTCGATCCCGCGATCTCGAGCTCAGCAGCGCAACGCCTTAGCTGACTGAGCTACCCCGGCGGGTCTAACGGCGACAATCAACAACACCGGCAGAAGTACTCTCAAGTGTACTAAGCGCTCTACTGTGCAAGAGTCGTCTAATGCGATGTTGCCTTGAGGACGACGCACGACCACATTATAGTGTCCTCACACGATGTAGCTAAAGGTGCGGGAGGCTGTACTCATTACCACATACTCAGTGACCAAAGTTGGTTCAACGGTTGGTTTCAAACGCTACCCATTCGACGATGCACCAGCCAGTGACCGAGTTAGGCGTTAAAATTGTTATATGCAAACATACACGCAAACATCGATAGCTGGTCATGGTAAAGTGCCTGAAGTTCCCTAAACTTCGAAAACATTGAAAAGAAAGAGAGACAAAGAGACAGAGAGAAGAAAAAACTTACGGCAGAGCCCGACGATACGACGATGGCACGACGACAAAAGCATGAATAAGCAGCGATGACGACGATGGCACGACTAGAGCACTGCACTGGCTCGGGCTTACCCGAAAGCCCAGGGCCCGGCCCGGCCCGTGGGCCGGGCCGGGCCAGGTGGAGAGAGTTTCTTCACGGGCTCGGGCCGGGCTCGGGCACGGCGTGTGCTTTTTGACCCGGGCCCGCGCCGGGCTCGGGTTTTTTGACGCGGGCCCGGGCCGGGCCTCGGGCTTTCTGTGAGTTATTATCGGGCTTCTCAACTCTGAAAAACATGTATTTTTCGGTCTCGGGCCGGGTTCGGGCCGGGTTCGGGCCGGTTTCGAGTCGGGCTCGGGCCGGGCTCGGGCTTAAGGTAAAGGGGTGGCGGGCCGGGCCGGGCGGGTAACGTAGATTATTTCCGGGCCCGGGCCGGGCCCGGGTCTCACCATAAAAGTTTTGATCGGGCTCGGGCGGGCCGCCCAATGTAAAATCGGGCCCGGGCCGGGCCCGGGCCGCAAAAATCGGCCCGTGCAGTGCTCTAGGCACGACCACTGCGGCATGACAACGACAGTATGACGACACATGCATGATAGCGTTCATCCAACGACAACGCAATCACTATGACGTCGTGACAACGCAGGCATAATCGCGATTGAATAACGACCACATGATTACATAGATTGACGAACAAGGAACGACGTCGAATGATCAACGAAGGGGTTATGACGACAACGGGTGCCCTTACCGAAGTGATGACGATGGTGAAACGACAGCGTTGAGACCAGGGCCAGATTATGACTACTGAGGGCCCGGTTACAAAAAACGAGGGAGCCCCTCCGCCCCTGCCGCCTTATCCTCTCGTCATTCTTGAGACTTGACGCTTTGTAGTATTCGCTACAAAGAACACATTCGCTATTTACTCGAAGAATCTCCGGAGTGTTTATGAACATCGCCTGGGCGTCTACTTTCTCGCAGAACACGCGGAGAGATTGTCATCGGAATTGAACTATACCAGGAGACAAAGAGACATAGACAGCATGAAGATTTGTGGGGCTAGTTGGTTCATACTGAAAGAAGGGTAAACTGTGCGAGAAGTAAAGACGAAAGGAAGAAATACATACGACACTTATAAGTGCCGTATAAGTATCGTATGTGTGTTTTCCATTCCTAATAAGCTTTAGAGCAGTTTACCCTTGTTTCAAAAGACAAAGTCTTCCCTCGAAAATCAGAAGCGCATTCGTGAAAAATGGCTTCGTCTATCTGATTCTTTTTATTCATGTTTTATGAAAAGAAAAAAAGTATGTACGTTTCTACAAGCGTTTTCGCGCCTTTTGCTGGGACAGTTTGGTGTTAGGATATTCAACGTTGACCCTCCTAAGAATCTCCGTCTCCACGCTCAGCAGCGACAAATCGCTGAGGCAGCTGTCAGTCATCGTTGATCAAAGCCTGTTGCTGATCAATTTGAGCTTACTGAATGGTCGTTCGCCATTGCAATTTGTGACCATCCAGCACAAATAAATTTCAAACAGCAACATGAACATCTGGAAAGTAAACCTTCAAGCTTATCACGAATTAGAAGTTTCACCATGTCTGCCACAGAAGAACAGCCTTCGTTGCTCGCAAATGAAATAAACTTTTCAAGCTCATCGGGAAATGTGCCAGCCAGATCAGAACGATAATTTTTCACGATGTCCATTGTCTACAGGCGCCTCTGCTCTGGGGAAAAGCAGTTACAATCTGTAATAACAGCAAACTGTGAGTAGACTTCGGTGTAAGCGCTCAAGCGAGCTGTGAGAGCGTGCAGGAGATTATCAATCATGACGAAGAAGGTTTCACAGCGGAACTTAGCTGAAGGATCATCTGGCTCTGGCGTGATCGTGCCTTCAGTGCCGTCGTATAGTGTCGATTGCTTTCGCTTTCTCTGGGCGCTTGCTTTGTACGAAGCATTGTCTGACGCTTCCTTCGCAAGCTTTTTAATTTCATCGAACTTCTCTCTTAAGCTGAATACATAATTACACAACGATTTCATCAGGCTTACGGCAGCATTCAGTGACAGTGTTGGGCTCCGAAGTGCCTTGCTGGTGGCGTTGAAGCGCTGCAAAACTCTATCCCAAAACTCGGCTATCAGCGCGGTTGCCAAAGTTGTCATTGCCTGCAGCAAAGAATTGGCCTCGTGCTTCGTTTCTGCTCGTTCGTCGTGATCTTCGGGTAGTTCTATGAAGGCGGCTTTGATTTCTTTTGAACCTACCACGAGAGCCCTCGTTGCATCTGCTCGCGCTGACCACCCCATGTCACCGCGCTGACCACCGTAATCGGAGAGCTCCATACCATATAAATATTTCATTGGGCGTTGTTTACACTATCATTACAACATAATATAGCATAGAAACCTCTGCGTCACGTTATTTCCGGTTATTTTTTTTCTGATCCTTAAACTAGATTTCACACAGAAACCGCTCTCCATGCGCCTTCGCATTGCGCGTTGCGAAACTGTTGTACCGTAGCTGCTCAAATCCCAGTCCGGCGGCTCTCTGTGTCCATCAGCTGGATCAGCTCCGTTTCTCTACGCGATGCATGGTTTTGGGTGAGTAGAACGTTTTTACCTCAGACTGGGGAACTGCGAGCTGACTGCAGGATTATGCACACTATGCAACTAGCTAACAGCCTTTTCGAAGCATTCATTATGGAAATAGATAATCTCTGATTGAATCAGGGGAAATCAGCAGTAGGCGTAAACTTTTTCGAACCAAACCACAAAGTCTGCCATTTTTTCCAGCCGTCGGAACCTTTTGAACCCTGGATAATCCGCCCCTGATTACGACGATGATTTACGACAATGGTATGACGACAACAGTGGGACGACGGTTGCTCACGATGACGGCACGATGAGAGTAGAATGTCGAAGTTCCAATGACGAGGTAATGAGTGCGGCGGCATCGCGACGGTTGTATGACAACGAATGCACGGCGACGATGATGGCGTGACAAAGGCATGAAGACAATGGGATGATGACAACGGTGCAACGGTGACTGTACATTGGAACCTGTACGACGACGGCGCGACCCCGTCGGCAAGACGACGGTCTGATAACGGATGCATCATAATGACTGTCTGACAATGACGGCATGAGAAGGGTGGCATAATCACGATTGAGTAACGACAGTATGATTACGATAGAATGACGAGGAAATAATGACGTCGATAGAACGACGATGGCGTCACGGCGGCAATGGGATGACGTTACTTAAGTGATGACAATGATAAAATTATAAAGGTGTGACGACGATGGCGTGATCACGACGAGATACCGAGAGTCGGATGACAAAAAGCAGCTATGACGAAGGTCCAATGGCAACGAAGGAATGATGACCACGAAGACATACCGAGTGGTCCATGCCGTTGACAACTTGGGCCACTGGGTCAGATTAAAAGGCGTGACGACGGCAGTTTGACGACAGTCAGATCACCAAACTGGAATGACAACGATTGAATGACCACGGCGGCATCATGATTCTGCTTTGTCTATAGGAATGCACAACGACTGTATGACGACGATGGCGTGATAACGACGGCATGATAAGAGAAGGATGACGAATCTGAATGATGACGAAGTAACGCCCACGACCGCATCACGACCACGAGCCTATACCTCATGCCCCAACCTATTAGATAACTTGGGCCACTGGGTGCGGGGTAGAAAGAGTGAAAACGATGGCATGACGTGAGTAAGATAACGAAGCTGGAACGGCGTTGACTGAGCAACCACGCCGTCATCACGTCCAGGACCTAGTGGTCTAAGCAAGTCGACAACTTGGGCCACTGGGTGGGCGTAGAGGCTACATAGATAGATAGATAGATAGATAGATAGATAGATAGATAGATAGATAGATAGATAGATAGATAGATAGATAGATAGATAGATAGATAGATAGATAGATAGATAGATAGATAGGCTGTCCTTAGAAACTGTAGTAGTGTCTTCGTCACCCTCTCCTGCGATGGCTTATGAGTAGGGCTCCCTGTTTTCGCAGTTTATTTTTCTTGAAATTCGGAGGGTGTTTTTCGTAATTTATTTTCTGGCAGAAATTCGGAGTTTATCGGTGTTTATTTATCGTAAATTTCCAATTCTCCGAAATTCGGAGGTAAATTTTGCATTATTCTCAATACTCCAAAGTCTTAGATGAAATGATATCTGAACACGAAAACATCAGAACACACAAAGCGTATTTTTGTTGTCTGGAAGGTTCGAACGCACAAACCCATAAACACACAAGCACAAATAGTTGAATACAAAGCACCTACGTTTGTGCGCATTACAAGCTTAAGGCTTGTTGTATTTGATGCAATCATACTTTACGAGTTTGCTGTCACTGATGGAAGCACGCTCCTTATGATTGATGATTATCAGCTTTGAAAATGCCCTTTCAACGCTTCCGCTATACAAAACTCAGCGCGCAGCGCGAAAGCACTGGCCACTCGACAGTGTGGAGTCTCCGAGCGACAGGGGTTCGACAATGTTACTGATTAATTAGCTTTGATCGTTCGTAAAATCACTCATGAATTGGCTCATGTTGTCAGTTTCAAGAAACACTCACTTAAAAATCGGCGCATAGGTTTCGAACGCGCGGGGTAACTCATGCTTCACAATTAGATTCACAATATGAACACTATACTAAAACGATTCACTGGTGCACTCCATTGAGTGCATCTAAAAGGTTCCTCTCAACTGTCTGGCTCCACTTTTCAGCGAGAGCAGCGTAGTATCCATGATGGTCTGCGACAGTCGTTGGGCGGTCATAGGTCTCTTTCTCCGTGCGCGACAAGCCCTTTGTTAAATGTGCGATGGGTGTGGTCTACGAGATACTGTTGACGTGAGGTAAAGTTTATATCGGCCAAACCGGCCGATGTATCAATGACTGCTTAGAACATGTCCCTTCGATATAGAACGAAACAGGGTCACATTGGCTGTTAAAATCGTAGTTTATCGGATAAATCCGAATTGTCAAAAATTTTAGCGGCGAGTGTTTATCGGATTTTGTCGGATTTATTCGAAAACACGGAGCCCCTACTTATGAGTGGCTCAGAAGGTGAATTCCGGTCTAAACCCTCTTTGATGCCAACTTGGGTCGCTTGGTGTGTGCCACTAAGAGCATGCAGCTCAACAATGACGAAAAAGATCCCTTAACTTTATCCGATGCTGAGTGGAAACCAGCCCGCGTCACAAGGGTTCCTCAAGGGCAGCAACCAGACCAGGCTGTGCTACAAAAGCACTGGACATGTGCCGCTTTTCAATGATCACCTCTCACCCCAATGCTTTAGCGAGCTGCGCCATTAATGCACTGGGTATGTGCTACTCTTCAATGAACCTGTCGTCAACTTGGGTCACTGAGTATCTGCCACTGAGTGTGCGGTCAAGCGTTGAGGAAGCAGTTCTCAACGTTCGCAGGCAGCGCACGCTTCTCGTATCGGAGCCCACGTGCGGACTTTTCGGCAGTGCCACTAGGTGGTGCAACGTGTCGGGAAAGAAGCTTGAGAGAAGAGTCCGGTTGCCGTATTACGCGTTTCTAAGCGTTCGCACGCACCGGCATGCCATGCATTCTGGAAGCCATGCGCAGGCTTCGCGGTGGCAACTCTAGATGAGACCGAGTGTTTTAACGTGATAGCGCTTAAAACCCCGTGTGGCAGAAAATGCGGCGTCAGCGTTGTCCGTGGCGGGAAAAATCATCCCCAACCACACCGACCGCGCCGGCCCTCGGCGTGGCGCAAGGTGTTGGTGCAGGAGCCAATGATTCCGAACCACGCCGACCGCGCAGGCCCTTCGTTGTGGTGCAGGCCTTTGGTGAACAAAAATTGAATTTCTCACAGTGAAATTCGTCAGAAAAATGGTAAAGTACAACTTAAGCACAGTCTACAGACATGGTGGAGTCGAACCGTTATTTGAATGTGCGAGCAAACATAATTTGTTACAAGGAAACTCAAACACTAACCTCTTTTGCCAGGATTTCTACCATAAAAACACCTGGTCGCTGGGGTAGCCTACTTGCAAAAATATTATCTAGATGGCGCTGGCATCCTCCGCAGGTCAAAAATGCGTATTGGACACGCGCGCGCGTGGGGGAAATAGTAAAGAATTATTAAAATAATGAATAAAGGTCCTAGGGCCTTCACATATTTCACACAGACGACTTATATTTCCCCTGGAGAAACGTATTCCCATCAATGCATTTCTGTTTAAAAGTGAAGCCTACTTTATAGAAATCGGCGTAAGTTTCGTCTTTGTAAGCTGGCTTTTCCACGTTCTCAGCTGCAGTGAATGAAGCCTGCTTGCTAGGTGGGAATGATGCGATGCGAATCGGTCCCGATAACGCTGTCGCGTTCTACTCTTAAAATGAAGCTTAAGCGTCCTTCAATCTTTTAGGAAAGCAAAAAGCAGTCTCGCTACAGTACACGCATCCTAAGCATGCATAACTCGTTTCGATTGCGGCAATACGTTGTGTCGCCATACTAATTCAACGCTAACGCATCACCGTCGACAGTGATCGTGAGACTGGTTTTTGCCGCAATTTCTTGTTTAACTTTTAATTGCGGAGTGTTGCATCGTTGCCGCGATGGTTACTTAAACTCTCACTGTGGATGCTTTAAAAAACAGTGCGCAGAATATAGGGTCTCTTGCGCCACCTAATTACATGGAACCACATATGTCTTTGGTCATATTTAAAGAGCGAACGACTTCCACGAAAGGCGATTTCAGTTCACGGATCCTTGAGCCGCGTGAGGCGCTACTGCACTCGTTCTGACGGGCCTTGGTCAACCTGGTGTAATTTTCTCGCGCGCACACACCCGTGATTAACATACTTTTCGGACGAACACGCATGAAACAAGATCAAAAACTACAAGAAACAACTTGAAACTCTGTAACTGAGGCGTTACGCTGAGCCATAATGAAAAACAGGAGCCCTATGTTGTAAATAGGCTATGCAGCGGTCTTCAGAAATATTGTCCGGATTTCGTTTTTTTTTTTTTTTTTTTGAGGAGAAGACTGGTCGCTTAATTGCGCTCCACTGCATAATTCTCACAACAGCCCTAGGAAAAACGTTTCCTTGTTCAAGTGTAAAGAAGCTGGAGCTTAGAGAATGTCAGAGCGAATGTGCTTGCCGAGGATTAGATCCTAATTTTCTAATATGTTAATCAGGCGCTTGGGATGAAGGGTACACTGCTCGATACAGACAGACACGAAACAATAACTAGTCGTTAAAAATGCCCAGGTGCCTTTATATCCTAGCCGAGGGGGGGAGGGGGGGGGGCATGCGCCGCTGCAAAGCTTGGAGACACGTCCCGTAATTGACGGCTCGTGGCTATGATCTACAATACAGCAGCTTGCAAACGTTCATCAGTCAAGTTTATCTCATTTTCAATTTTGGTTGAGCACGGTTAGACTTTGATTACAGCCTTGACGACTCCACCTATATCGCGTTTAACTATTTCTTTTCTTCGGCTGACGTAGTTCGGACAACAATAAGTATTGTCGCAAAGTCAAAATTATCAGTAATGTAGAATTGACTGCATTTTTATAACGAATATAGAACCATGGTATTTTATTATGTAGTTTGCCGGGATTTTTTCGCCACTATTTGTAGCAACGACGAATAACTTAGTGTGACAAGAACGTCAAACGGGGCGAATTACGCGCTCGTCTATATTAATTTTTTTCTATTTCACCGCGTCATTCAAAACAAAAGGTGGCCCTTTCATTCTGATGCACATTACTGGACTACTTATTTAAAATTCGCACTTTCAGAATTCTATACATAATGCATACCATTAGCAGCACAAAGACACCAGCCCACGAGGTCATTACCATGTACCCAACACGCAAGTAGCCGACCTAGTGTGAAAAAGTCCTATAAGCGATACCTACAGACAGGGCACAGTTTGTGAATCCCCTCCCCAAAAAATGCTGTAATGCATGCCAAATCCCCCTGAGTAGCAGTATTCATAAAGAATATTGTTTCGGTGCACCTGATTGTGATTTGTTTTTCCATGATTATATTCTTTTTTTATTCAGCACTAGTGTTGTTTCCACGCGTCGCCATGATGGAAGGAATTGCTAGGTTCGTCATGTTAGCATTACAAAAGCGGTGTAAAAATACGAGCTGCAGAAATGTCAAGGCGCAAGCTGGAGACGTCTAACGCAAATTCGTGCGTTCATTGTGATTGTCTTTGAACTTGCATAACCTCGTACAATTATTAGCTGCCTTAATAACGATTAACAGCCAACAAGCCCAACTTACGACTAGGCACCTTAACAATGTTACACTTCCAAGAAGGCTCAACATTGTTACTTGTTTGAGTTAGAAGATGGTCTGCCTAGAAAGTACTTTCTATTTTGTGCAGACTTGTTTTGGAACCGGCCAAATATTATGAATATTTCAGGTGAGCCACATTTCCCGGCTGGAGCTTACACGCCTACTTCCGCTGCTCTGCTTCGTATATGTTTTTTTCTAGAACACCTGCTCCCTATTGGCGCCACGAAATCCGCGCAGCGCTTCCGCAGTTTCCACAAACCATGGCAAAAAGCTAGGCCCGAGCCTGTAAACACGGGAAGCAGACCGGAACGACAGTGTGCGCCTCACGGTGCAGCGCGGGCAGGGAGCCATTTATCTTAATCTCGACCAGATACGGAGGTAATTTTTTTTCTTAGTTTGGGGACAGAACCACAGTGCACAAATATGGGCTAATTCCGGCCCTGCCTGCTTCCACCGACATTGCCAGGAAGACGAATACCTCGGCGTGGCAATTTACGACGACGACATTACGCTCTGGGTGACCAAAGGCTCATACGGGGACAGACAAAACACACTTCAGCAAGCCCTAGACACGGTCGAATCATACACAAAACATGCCGGCATGAAATTCGCACCGAGCAAATCAGAATACATACATGTTCGACCACCAAGAACCCAAGCCAACAGAGCTCCGCCGTTACAACTACTCCTAGACGGAGAACCCATCCGAAAAGTCCAGCAGCTACGAGTGCTCGGAATGCATATACAGGAAACGGGCAGTGCCGGCATCGCCCTGTCCAAACTCAAGCGCAAGGTTCGCAGTGTTACAAGCCTCATTAACAGAATAGCACGTAGCAGAGAGGGAATGACGGAGACAGACACCATGAAATTAGTACAGGCCTTCGTCATAAGCAGAATCACTTACGCTCTTCCTTTCCAAGTGGCCCGACAAACTGACATCGACCAAGCAAATCGACTGCTCCGGATTGCCTGCAAGGTGCACTCGGCCTGCCCGAAAACACGAGCACTGACCGTCTCAGCGAGCTGTGCATGATGCACACATACGAAGAGCTCGCCGCGGCCACACTCATGGTCCTGCGCGAAAGACTAAACGCAACACCCCAGGGGCGCTCCGTGCTAACACGACTACAATACCCTCTAACGCCACAGTTCTGCGGAGACGAGACCATACTTATGCCACCTGATCTACGAGCAAGAATCCATGTGAACCCCATACCACGTCACATGAACCCTCACTTCCACGTGAAACGGCGACAAGCCCGAGCAGCCATCCTGCGCAAAAGGCAGGAGGACGCAGACACATACTTGAGGACACAGCCATCCGAGACGCTGAGGCCAAGAGCCAGTCGGCTTATATACTCACAGACTCTGAAGCTAGACGCCTGCCGGCTCTTCCTTCGGGGAGTTCTACCGGCCGGGGTCCTTCGCATACTAGGACCAAGCCTCCAAATGGACCACGGGATAACCTGGTGGCCCGCGCACACCGGAGTGGAAGGCAACGATCGGGCGGATCGTCTGGCTCGGGGTATAACAGGCCGAGCCGCGATACATACCGCCCGAGCGGACGCCTCTCCGACACCCGGCAGCACACCGAGAGACAAACTTGAGGCACAACCACTAGGAACACCAACCAAAGCTCCACCTCACCCCAAGCTCAAAAGGCGACAGGCGAGGGACTGGCGCCCCATACAGACAAACACCTACCCACATTTACATAGACTGCACAAAATATTTCCTAACAAACACAGCGACAGATGTCCATGGTGCGACTCCACCCCGACACTAGAACACATCACTTACCAATGCACGCAACGTACGGCAGACGCCGTCTCGCCGCTACTTAACGATACACTTAGCAATTGGTCGTGGGAGGCGCGACTCTCCGAACTGGACTTGGGAAGCCAATTGGCGACCCTCGACCAGGCCCGGCGCGCCACAATAGCCAGTGGGGCCCTGGAAGAGGGGCTCCACCCACAGTGACTAGCACGATCTTAATTTAAATAAAGTTGTTTCTCTCTCTGCACCGACATCCTATTTAGTTGAATGTGAAACTTTTTGTTCTAGGGCTTAAACTTCTTTTCATATATTCTCGTACTTGAGCAATCTTCGACCGCTAACCTTTATAACATAATGTGCATACCAACAGAGATAGAGAGATATTCCTTAATAAATCTTGCAGAGGTTTGCCTGATGGCGTGGCCTAGCATGCTTCTCCAGGTGGTTGTAATAAAAAATCGTATGATGTGCGCAGTGCATCTCACAGATACAGAACTTGCACAAAACATACCACAACTCTCAACAAGCTAAAATATCTCCCTGAGACCAGTGTCTCTGGGTAAGGAAGGTTATATGTGCCTTCGTTCCGCGAGATGCAAAGGCGGCGTTGGTCCATGGGCCAAGTACGCATCGCAGCTCAAGAGACGACATTACTTCATAATGTTATGTGCGGACGTTAAGGTGGTTCTTTCTATTGTAAATAGCCTGCGAGTCCAGATTAAGTAAGCTGTGTTTTCCCGTACGTTGTACGCAGGGCACAGTGATGACCTTCTCCGTTTCAATTGAAACAAATTATTCAGCATTTGCGACATTTAGGCCGAATGCGGTGTTGGCGTGCCCAATTGCGCCGGTCCAGGCCACACGGCATGGGAAAATCTCACACGGGCATGGTCTTAAGTAGCGCTAACTTCACGAAACTCAAGAACGAAGAAGGGACACACGCAGCAAGCGCTACAACTGTAAACTGAAGTTTATTGGAGGAATACAAGAAGCTTTTGTACACATAAAACGGGAAAAGCCTGAAAGCCAACAGTGATGTATACAGTATCACAAGCTGGGTATGAAATTCTTACATGGCGTCGTATGTGCAAATTGGTATGTATTGCGTTTCCGGGCCAATCCATACAGTGATAGCACGCTGGGCACGCCATGCAACACATGAGAAAAGAGCTGGTCGGTTACGCCGAGAGAAGGATATTGAGACTAGCTCGACAGAGTAGCGTAAGCTGGATAGCACACGTAAGTAGAGCAGCTGTATGCCCAAATATAGCTAACCTTACGAAGCGTACACGGTATTTGCGAAACAAGGTGCCACGTTTCTTAAGAAATTAGTACTAGCCTTTAGCACCCGCAAGCAAAAATTATTCTCCCATCAATAATGGCTTGTCTTGGCAAAAAACAGTGTTGTTTTGTTACGTACGATTCAAACCAGTTAAAAAATCCTCCTCACTAAGTTTCACAAAAAAGTCACATGCCTGTGCGGCACACGCAGCGCAGTCAGAGCGCAAGCTGGAGGATTGATTCCATAGGAGCCCTTTTTTCGGCAGCCACGCGCTACAGGGTCTTCGCGGTGAATCCCCTTCGCGACGTTTACCCGAGAACGATCAGAACTGTCCGCCCGGAGTCTACGGTGAGCTGCGGCTTGTACTGTTCTCTGCTCAGCGGTCTGCTGAGCCCGCTGCTGCCTTGTTGCCGCCACGCGTGCAGCTCTCGGATTCGCTTCTTCAGCTGCGGTTCGTACCTTGCGAGGACGCGCCAAAACGTGTACCTATATGAGTAAACACAGGTATCCAGACTACGTGGCACACATGTCACATCCCTTCACCCGTGGCACGGTACGTTGCGGTTGATGATGATGGTGGTTTAATGGCACCCCTTAAAAACGGGATGGTGAAAAAAAAGGTTTAGGTTTAAACCTCCTTGGTGACAAACAGTCACCTAGCAGACTTGAGCTAAGCAGGTCCTGCATGCAACTACTATATACAACTGCTACATGTCGGGACACCTGGTAGAATATAATGAGAAAATCGGCTCTTTCCACTGTTGCCGCGTGGTGTAATCAAATAACAAACATACTACGTCATACGTCATTTGCCTAGAATTCAGAAAACGTCCGTGCTTTCGCCGAACACAAGATTGAAAATCGGTGCAAAATAGGTTTTGTGTGTATTCTCAATCTTCCCAACATTCTCATGCATACTTTTGATAATGTAGGTCAAATGCATGCGAGCAAAAGCAGTCTTCCTTGTGCACGTGTCATTTTCGCTAATATGTTATCCTGTTGCGGCATACCTAAGTCATATTTCCAACTCGGCAAATTGCCAATCACGTATTGAACCTGAACCGTAATGAAATATGTTTAGAAAACTTTGGTACACTTGAAATTTATGGGACAATGGGCAATGTACAATGTTTCTGAAATGTGAAACCAGATAAGATATCAACAATGCTGTGACGTATCTCAAATGTGTTTAAGAGTGGGGTTACCTCCACTTTTTAGCCGAACAAAAAACTTTCATGTAAAATCTGTCGAAAACTAGGTTTTGTGCCTGTTTCTCAATCTTTCCCAACTCCCCATGCACACTATTGATAAAGTAGGTCAAATTCATGCGCATAGGCAGTCTTCAGTGCGAATGTGTCATTTTCACTATTAAGCCATCATGCTGCGTCACACCTAAAATTTCCGAATCGGGCAATTTCCAGTGGTGTATTCAACTTGAATCGTAATGACCAACGTATAAAAACACTTCTACGAGCAAAATTCTCAATGAGAATCCACTCTCTCCATTGTTCCGGCATGATTCATTCAGATGGCAACCATGCTGCGTCATTGCTCACATGTGTTTAGAAATCGAGAAACCTCCACTCTTTTGCCAGGACAAAGTCTTCAGGAAAATTTTTTTTACATGTTTCTCAATCTTTGCTAACATTCTGAACAAGCTTTTGAAAAAGTAGGTGAAATGCCTGCAAGCATAATGAGTCTGCAATGCGCATGTTTCACTTTCACTAGCAAGCCATCGTGCCTGTTCATACCTAATATTTCCAAATCTTGAAATTTCCAAATTGGTTTTTAACCTGAATCGTTTAAAATAGGTACAGAAAACATTTGTGCATAAAAAATTCACGGGAGGATCGACTCGCTCCAGTGCTGCAGCATTGTTAAATCTCATAACAACCAATCTACGTCATAACTCATGTGCTTAGAGTTCAGGAAACGTATTCTTTTGCCAAACACTAGATCTACAATAAAAATCGGCAAGAAAACAGTTTTTGTACATGCTGTCAATCTTTCCCAGCATTGTCATGCAGACTGTTGATTAAGAAAGGCAAATGCATGCGAGCATATAGGCACTTTGCAGTGCACATTTGACATTTTCAGTAGTAAGCCTTTGTGCGGGCTCTACCTAACAGATATTTTCAAATCGTCAAAGGTCCAATTGTGTTATGAACATGAATCGTAATGCAGTAGGTAAAAAATATGTACATCCGCAATTATTGGTAGGATCGGCTCACTTTAGTGTTTCGGAATGGTGCAATGAGATAAACATGCTGCGTCATAACTAAAATGCGTTTGGAAGCCGGGAAACTTCCACTCTTTTGCCAAACACAAGATGTACATATAAATCTGTGGAAAAGCACATTTTGTACTTGTTTTTCAATCTTTCCCAACATTCAGATGCACACTGTTCGAAATGCAAGCGAGCATAATCAGCCTGCTGTGTGGACGCGTGACTTTCACAAATAAGTCATCTTGCCTTGTCATACATAATATTTTTAAATCGGAAAATTTCCAGTCGTGTATTGAACATGAATCGTAATGAAATATATAGAGAAACCATTTCATCACCTGGGGTGTCTCTCGTTGCCCAATGGATACCTTCACACGTAGGGATTGCTGGAAATGAAGTGGCTTATCGGATGGATTCAACTTGCACTCATAATGACTGTGCCTGCCCTGAAATTTTGTGCAAGCTTGATGAAGCTCGTCTGATTGATTCGTCGCCACCGACTCAAGGAGCATCCAGACGAGCGCGTCGCAAATGGAACGTTCCCGCCCCATCTTCGTGGTCGAGCCTTGCCTCGTCGGGCTATAGAGCGCAACTCCTGAAGCTAAGGGTTGGCTGTGTGAACGTGTGCGAACGTTTATACAGACAAGGACGTGTGACCAGTCCATCGTGCACGTCTTGCGGTTGCTGCGAGGCACTTAAGCACCTGATATCGGAGTGTCCCGCTTTCCGTGCGCAACGCATGTCATTAGTGAGGGACTATCATCTCCTTGGCCTGCGGCGCACCACCCTAGACGAATGTTTGTACCCCAGTGGTTGTGCGTCTCGACGCGCTCAGGCTCATCGTTCCTCCTTACTTTTCTAGAAGTAACGAACTTAGGTACACGCTTGTAACCGAGAAACTATCTCTTCTATTTAACATTCTTTAGTAGCGTGACCTGCAGTGACCTGCTGTGACCGGCCCTACTGTGTAACCTGTACTGTGTGTTCTAATTTATTCTTCGCGGTTTATTATCTTGCTCTTTCTTTCCTCTTTCTTCCCCTTATTCCTATCTTTCATTTCTATGTTACTATCTCCTCCTTTCTGTAGATTAGGCAGGCGTTGTGCCCCTCCCGGTGGCAGTTGCCAACCTGCTCGTCGCTTTCACTTTCTTGTCAAATGTATATATGTTTTCAAGTCAAATAATTATCAATCAATCATTTATTTATCGTGCCCAGGAACAACCATGAAGTCTAAGTTCTGGTGCACGTATAGACAGAAAAATAAATACAGCCGAGAATATCAGTAAAAAAAAAACAATGAATCAAAAAACAATCTTCAAAAGAAAAGTGCACATACATGTAACAAGGCGCAAAATGCATGCATAAGAAAAAGGAGGCGACGGGAAGTTGAACAATATTTCAAACTAAGCGACAACAACGCAAAGCTCAGAACAGAATAATGACAGCAAGTTGTGAAAATATAAAGGTCATGAAAGTGGGCGTTATAAAGACTATTCTGTGGACGGTTGAGGGTTGTGGTGACAGGCAGAAACATGCGTTATAAAGACTATTCTGTGGACGGTTGAGTGTTGTGGTGACAGGCAGAAACATGGAAAGGTCTGTGTTATGTGGTGATCTTGCGCGGAATACGAAACATGATACAACTGAGGAGTTCGGGGCACATGAGGATACCGTGAAGAAGTTTGAAAAGAAACAGAAGGTCAGCACGATTACGTCGGCATGCGAAGTAAGGGCAATGACAATAACCCGACAGTGCTAGAGCAAGGTCCAGTGTCCGTGTTAGCAAAGCTGTGATAATAAATGCTTAGAAACCGGTTCTGGACCCGATCTATAATGTCACTCTTGGATATAGAGAGGCCGTTCCAGACGACCAACGCGTATTCGAGTTGAGGAAGACAGATTGTTGTGTACAACTTACGGAACGGTGTAGGAGAATTGAATTCTCTCGATAGTCTGCAAATAGAGCCAAGAGTGCGCATGCCCCGCATTGCAACGCGTTTAGTGTGAGATGAAAAGTGTAAGTTTGTATCAAAAAGTACACCGAGATCATTGATCTCACGGACCCTACACAATGGTACAATGGTACAGAATCTACCAAAAAATAAAAGGAAATGCTTGCTGTTTTGCGGGTGAAAGTCATGACTTTGGTCTTAACAGCATTCAAGATAGCTGATTATATGTGCACCATTTATAAAAAAAATGCAGATAAGACTGCACGATGCGACACTCATCAACAGTGTGAATTGCCTTTAAAATCTTTGTCATCGGCATATGGAAGGAATGAAGAATGTCGAATGGCAGAAAGAACGTGAATAATGAAAATTTTAAAAAGGAGTGGTCCCAATACTGATCCTTGTGGGACGCCGCTAGTTGCCACGTAAGAAGAATACGTTTGGTCATGACGTTAACATAACATGATCTATCAATAACTCCGCAAGGGATTTACAATTGACGATTGAACACCAAAGTGTGCAAGCTTGATCAGAAGCAGTGAGTGGCTGACGACACCAAAAGCTTTGCTGAGGTCACAATAAATGGTGTCAACTTGTCCCCTTTCGAGTACCGGTGAGGAGATCTGGGTCATAAAACTTGTGAGATTTGTGATAGTGAAGCGGCCGGTGAGGAATCAGTGCTAATTCGGGATCAATGCGTTCTTCACAGTAATAGACAATAAGTTGTGAAGAGCAAGCTAAAATATCTCAGACGTGGCACAGAGAAGACAAATTGGGCGATAATTTGAGACATTGGTTTTACAGCCAGACTTAATGACAGCAAAAACACGAGCAGTTTTCCACATGCGAGGGAAAGTGTCAGTATTCAGAGAGTTATTAAATATAGATGTCAATAGTGGGGCAAATATACTGCCGTAAGCTTTTAAAATTGCAGAGGGGATGCCTTCAAGCGCTTAAGTCATTTACCGATCAACTTTTCATCAGACAACACAGGACTAGATGTAGGAGCCGATGTGTGCTACTGACTGACACCAGCGACGAAACCTGAAGGTTTATATAAGGAAGAGAAATGGGCAGCAAAACAATCCGCGACGGCTTGGACTTCTACTCTTCTGGAGTGGAGCAGGCGAAAACACTCTCCGCGATTACTAGAGCGATTCCGGATATACTTCCAAAATTCCACCGGCCGGTCGGAGGCGCTCTTCGCCAACAATGCAATATATGAGTCATGATACCGCTTATAGAGGCGTTTGCAGATAGTTCGAAAAAACCGGATTTCTTCTTTCCACATATTAAGCACAGGGCATTTGGATTTACGGTGCGCGAGATGTTTATACTTTAGGGCAGATGATAACAAGTGGGGATATTTAAAGTGTTTAGGACTTTACTGAGGAATGTATTTGCGCATACTGCTCAAAACAAGCTTAGTAAACTGATCTATTTGGTCATCATATTGGTTTTATTTGGGACCATTGACCAATCGGTGGCGGACGAGAACTCGTACAAGCCAACACAATGACCCCACTTGAAAGCAAAGCGAGAAGACTCATTAATGCCAGTGGAGAAGCTCTGCATCAAGGCTGACACAGAGGCAGTTATCTTAAGTAAGGGGTGAAACTTATCGGGACGGACAAGGAAAAAGCCCGTCCCGATAAGCTTGAATGCTTTATGCTTCAAAGAATAATAATAATAATAATAATAATAATAATAATAATAATAATAATAATAATAATAATAATAATAATAATAATAATAATAATTACCGGTGAGCAGCAGCAGTATTAGGTGGCATTCAAAATGAAAGTTGTTGACTTTGCCGAAGCGAACGGGAACATAACAGCTCAGCGCCAGTCTAGCGTTCCTGAAAAAAAAAATGCATTATAGCAGCCAAAGAAAGGAAAACTCTCAGCGTGCCACCCACGTAAAACGTCATTTTGCGGTCGCTGTGCAGTGCTTGAGGATGCTCTTTTGAACTTTGCGCAGGAGCTACTGTTGGCAGAGCAGTCAGTGCGCTGCAAAGTTGCACCGCCGTTATGAAAATAAATGTGTTCCGGCGATTTATCTGTTGTTTTCTTCATTTCTTATTACTTCGCTTTAAGGTGGTTGGTCGACCTATATTCCCACGCCACCGATTTTCATGTTTGAACGGAAGTTTCGACCCTCTCTGTATATTAAAAGTCATTTTTTTTCCAAACGTCACTGCTCTAACTCGAATGGCAGTGCACGGAAAGAGTAGCAGTGCGTAGTCAGCGTTTCTGAACTCAGAGACGTGCTCCGGTGCGCCCTGTCAGTCTTTTTCTTCATGAACTCGTTTTTTTACCACTTTTATTCCACCATGAAGAGTTGCTGCCTCCAACAGTTCTATAGGGGGCGCACGAGTCAAGCTAAAACTCGGTGACACTCATGCTTTCAGTGGCTACCATTCTTTTCACAACGGCTGTACACTCATCGTCATCAGGGAAAGAGCCATTTTGGGCCGAAACATGCTTCTTGCAGTGGATTGGACCAGCACGTTCCTTCTTTTTTTTATTCGTCAAAATTGAAATGTGACTTTTATAAGCCGATAATCCGTGATGGTTATTATTCAGTGATGACAAAGTGTTCTTTACAGGGAAACATTTCAAGCTTTCTGCGTGCGGGATGATTGAGGACAAGAAATATAAAATACTCTTTAAAGAAACCCTAAAACGCTTCAAACAAAGGAGCCCTAAAACTACTAAAGAAGCGTTGCCGATCTGAAGACGAGGCTCCTGTGAACATATGAACCAAATAATATTGCACTGCATGCCGCAAGTAATTGACAATCACTTGTAAAAAACAATCAAAATTCGCTTGCTGTTACCTTCCCGATCTCGGCAGCCACTATACGTCGCAAGCAGCCAAGTGGCCCGAACATGTATTGACAAATTTCGTGGCTGCGAGAACATACTCAGTAATACTTGAGTGCTAGCTTTCAGTTAAATAAATGAAAAAATGTACAAATCTTCAAATTTCAAAGAAGACCAAATGTTTTTAATCTTTACACTTTCTACACATGACAGTGGTCCGAAGCGGCGTCTGCTGTGCGTGGGCTCCGAGCTTTGCTGCTTAGTGTACATTTCGCGGCCACCGATGGGATTTCCGCGAAGGTCCCTCTGACCAGCGAGACGCTTTGAAAACCGTGTGCTCTCATTGGTCTTTGGGAGTGCGTAGCATTCCAAAAAAGTTCGGCGCAACCCATCTCACAATGACTGCTGGCGGTAATTCCCTTGGCATTGAATCGATTTAGCGACACAACGAATTGCCACCGTCGACACGAGTTAAGTATGAGGCGTGTAATACAGCGCGATTTCTCTTGCGCACTTCTCTAAGAGAACTCGGTGCCATCTATAGCGCCGCCGCCGCGAAGCCTGCGTGTGGCCTCCGAAATCAGTGGCACGTCAATGTGCGCGAACGCTGAGAAACGCGTCATGCGACAACCGGACTCCTCTCTCGCACTTCTTTCTGGACACGCCGCGCCATCTGGTGGCACTGCTGAGAAGGCCGCGTGTGGCCTCGGAGACGAGAAGAGTGGCGCGCCGGTGCCTGCGAACGCTGAGAACTGTTCCTTAGCTTGCCGCACAATGAGTGGCCCATGCACAGCGACTCAAGTTGACACGAGGTTCAGTTCATTCATGGCGCAGCTCGCTAAAGGCGTTCACTGAAAAGCGGCACGCACCCGGTGCATTTTCGGCGCAGCCTGCTCATGCATCGGGTCGCTGTCCTTGAGGAACATTCGTGACGTGGGTACGACTGCGCTCAGCATCGGAGAAACTTAATGGATCTTTTTCGTCACTGAGGGGCTGCACATTCTGAGTGGCACTTACCTAGCTAAACGAGTGGACGTCAACGACCTTCATGAAAGAGCGTCACACACTTGCTGGTACTTGCCCAGTGACCCATCATCATCATCATCATCATCAGCCTATATTTAAGTCCACTGCAGGACGAAGGCCCCTCCCTGCGATCTCCAATTACCCCTGTCTTGCGCTAGCGTATTCCAATTTGCACCTGCAAATTTCCTAACTTCATCATCCCACCTGGTTTTCTGCCTCCTCGACTGCGCTTCCCTTCTCTTGGTATCCATTCTGTAACCGGTTATCCGGGTGTAACCGGTCCACCGGTTATCCATCCTACGCATTACATGGCCTGCCCAGCTCCATTTCTTCCGCCTAATGTCAACTAGAATATCGGATATCCCCGTTTGTTCTCTGATCCACACCGCTCTCTTCCTGTCTCTTAACGTTACTCCTAAGATATTTCGTTCCATCGCTCTTTGTGCGGTCCATAACTTGTTCTCGAGCTTCTTTGTTAACCTCCAAGTTTCTGCCCCATATGTTAGCACCGGTAGAATGCAATGATTGGACACTTTTCTTTTCAACGACATTGGTAAGCTCCTAGTCAAGATTTGGCAATGCCTGCCGTATGCACTACAACCCAATTTTATTCTTCTGCAAATTTCTTTCTCATGATCAGGGTCCCCTGTGAGTAATTGACCTAGAAAAACGTACTCCTTTACAGACTCTAGAGGCTGACTGGCGATCCTGAATTCTTGTTCCCTTGCCAGGCTATTGAACATTATTTGTCTTCTGAATATTCATCTTTTACCTAATTCTTACACTTTCTCGATTAAGGTCCTCAATCATTTGTTGTAATTCGTCTCCATTGTTACTGAATAGGACAATGTCATCTGCAAACCGAAGGTTGCTTAGATATTCGCCGTTGATCCTCACTCCTAAGCCTTCCCAGTCTAACAGCTTCAATACTTCTAAGCATGCAGTGAATAGCATTGGAGAGACTGTGTCTCCTTGATTCACCCCTTTCTTGATAGGTAACTTTCTACTTTTCTTGTGGAGAACCAAGGTAGCTGTAGAATCCTTGTAGATGTTTGCTAAGATATTCACGTATGCCTCCTGTACCGATTGATTACGCAATGCCTCTATGACTGCTGGTATCTCTACTGAATCAAATGCCTTTTCATAATCTATGAAAGCCTTATAGAGAGGTTGATTGTACTCCGCGGATTTCTCGATTACTTTATTGATGACATGGATATGATCCATTGTAGAATATCCCTTCCTGAAGCCAGCCTGTTCTCTTGGTTGGCTGAAGTCAAGTGTTGCCCTGATTCTATTGGAAATTATCTTGGTGAATATTTTATACAATACTGAAAGCAAGCTAATGGGAACATAATTCTTCAATTCTTTAACGTCTCCCTTCTTATGGATAAGTATAATGTTGGTGTTCTTCCAGCTCTCTGGTACACTTGAAGTCGTGAGGCATTGCGTATAAAGGGCCGCAAGCTTTTGAAGCATGATATATCCTCCATCTTTGATTAAATCTACTGTTATTCCATCTTCTCCAGCAGCTTTTCCCCTGGTCATGTCTGTCAAGGCCCTTCTAACTTCATCGCTAGTTATAGAAGGAGCCTCTGTATCCGGTTCATAACTATTTCGAATGAAAGTAGCTTGGCTGTTTTGGGCACTGTACAGGTCAGTATATAATTCTCCCGCTGCTTTTACTGTGTCATCGAAATTGCTGATGATATTACCGTGATTATCTTTCAGTGCGAACATCTTGCCTTGTCCTACGCCAAGTTTTCTTCTTACTGATTTCATGCTGCGTCCATATTTTAGGCTTCCTCAATCTTTCCCACGTTATAATTTCGAATATCCCTTACTTTCTTCTTGTTGATAAGTTTCGACAGTTCAGCGAATTCTATCTGATTCCTTGAGTTGGACGCTTTTATGTTTTGTCGTTTCTTTATTAGGTCCTTTGTTTCTTGGGAGAGCTTACATACTGGTTGCCTTGCTTACTTACCTCCCACCTCAATTGCTGCTTCTGAGACCAACCGAGTTACGGTTTCATGTGACCAGTGACCCAAGTTGGCATTAAAGAGGTTCATTGAAGACCAGCACAGAGCGTGTGAACATACGCAACATTACTCCAAGTCGGCGTGAAATAGTTTCTTCGCACAGCGGCACCACTTACCCAGTCCCGCATGTTATAGTGATTCATAGATAGATAGATAGATAGATAGATAGATAGATAGATCGATAGATAGATAGATAGATAGATAGATAGATAGATAGATAGATAGATAGATAGATAGATAGATAGATAGATACTTTATTGGCGAAAAAGGAATGAGGGTTTCGGGAGTAGATGTGCATTGAATAGTTGTCCGTATATGTGCACACACTCCCACGTGCTGAATGACCCAGGTTGGTGCGATGGTTGGCTTCGAACCCCGTTACCTCAGCACAGCAGCCTAATGCGCAACCCATGCGACCACACACTACCCAGTAAACGAGATAGGTGGGAAAACTGATAGGTACATAGATAGATAGATAGATAGATAGATAGATAGATAGATAGATAGATAGATAGATAGATAGATAGATAGATAGATAACCCACGAAATGTGTGTGAATTACCCTAAGATTGCTAACACGTTAAAAAACAAACGAAAATTACCCACTTCGGCGCAAGGCCTAGCGTCTTGCTTTCCCCCAGTGTAGTTTCCAGAGCATTAGCAAAGGGAAGAGGAACCCGCGCATCGGTGCGATAATTGCCTCGAGCACCGCTTACATTTCAAGGATTCCAAAATTTTCGTGGCAGGAGTTTCGTGAAATGATGTTCTTTAATATTCAATTCATTCTATTATTTGTTAGAAAAGTGCTTCAGGTTGCCTTTAATAGAAACCGATTGTCAGATTGCCAACAGATGAGGCAGATGCTAAGCTAGCGCATGACTTAAGCCCCAGCCCACAATCAAATCATCCATAGGATAGCTTGCTAAGTTCCGCCAGAGTTTACCTGACTTCTTTTCTGGAGGTAGATATTCGAAGTTAGAATATATCGTCATTTCTGAGAAATACAAAAGTAAAACTCTATCTGATATAGGGAGCGACAGCTCGTCCGTGGGCTCAGCGACGAAGCCGATGAAGCTCACGGTTAGGCCAGCAGCTGTTCGGGACCATTCATCTTCATTTCCGTCAGGTGGCGAGAGGGCTTTCCTCGCTAACCTATTGCATGACTTAGAGCTCCTACCATTTGTTCTGAATGTTGAGCAACTTGTGTTGACAATAAAGCTGTTCCTAAAGCTTAGTAGCTTAAGAACTTCCGACATAATTATCTCTCACCTAATGGGTCGATTTACTTTGTCTATCGTATGTATATATACTTTATACGTCGTTATATAAGCTTGACGCAATGTGTTTGTTTCCCGTACAAATTGGGGTTCTTTTTATCCGTACTAACTAATTTTCTTGCATAAAGCGTTTGCACGCTCCTGCTAGTCTCATTTTTTCCTTCAGTTGTCGATTAGAAGAAACCTATAAAAAAACGTTCTAAAAATTTATTATGTCCACTTTCTGCTACCTAAACGCAAAAAAATTAAATGGTGAGACGAATTCATTAAAAATTGCAAGCAGCAAGGGAAACAATACCTCGCATTGGGGAAGCCTAATGAGGAGGTATATATTCGCGTGAATTTATTTTCTGTTTTCAGGAAGGGGAGGATGAAGGTCTTAGGTGCATTACTGCAGACAACTATTCTCCGTTGAATGAAACCACTAAAAGTGGCAGAAAGCTGTGACTAAATATTACTTCAGGTGCGCACACGAGCTTGGAATAATATAGGCACGCTAGACTTACGTCTAGCTTCTATCATACGAACCGACCGACAATCAAGCAAGTATACGTATTTAGTAGCCGGAGCTGTCATCTGACAAAACACCTGCTGCTCCAAACTTCGATCTTTAATAAATAAATGCCGGTGTATATATCCTAGACTTATGTGCTTTATGCTTGCCCTTGCGGTGACGGGCCCACAGTGTTACCCGCGAGATGTGTGTTAGAAAAATTGCCAGAGAAATACGGTGCTTTATGCTGGGTGTGCTGTGTGAAATTTGTTTACAGATAGAAATGATGTGGACAGTCATCTTGAGATGGCAGATAGGGTTAAACGGGGTCAGAGATGTCGGAAGCAGTACGCCTCCCGAAATCCACCTCACTTCTGTTAAAAAAAATATGGTGCTGCCGAACTTTTTTCATTGCGATAGCAATTATATACACCCCAAGCGAATTTTCGCGGTCGTCGTCGCTATCTTTCTCGGCATTTCCGTGAGGCTCTGCATATATCTAAGTATACGTATGCGATATGTCATGCTATATGTCCTGCTGTATATGCAGGTTATATTACTAGACTATTCTATCACTAAACTTGCATACCAGGTCTTGCATTATTGACTAAATTATTCCTAGGAATTTCGAGAATGGCGGCCCACCAACAAATGTCACGAAACATAACGCTCACTGTGCATGCCTTTTATCCTAAACCTTGTCAGACTATTAAATATTGAAAGTGGAAAACAATATCAGAGCTCAAATGTGGATGTGTTGTAATTTTACTGTCCCGACTCTTTACCGGCAGCGTAGTGGAGCATGTGCGGTGTCACTATATACAGGCCCTACACTGAGTGATAAAGGCTTTCAGGGTGCCTCTATTGTGCACTATCACTAGTGTACACTAGTACACTATCAACTTATTTTCCAGTTTGCAATGTTTCTGTATTTATCTAATGTATTGATAGCTTTTATTTATTCTTTATTCTATATCTCCCTTAGTCTTCTTTTCTTTCTCCTTCTTTTTAGACGTCTTAAATTTTTTCTCGCATAGTCTACATAACACTTGTACTTTGCGTATTGTGATAGATTTGTTTCTAATTATCTGTTACATTAACCTCGTGTTCTTTCATATGTGCCATTCCTATGTTTCCATAACGTGTCAATTACTATATATTTATTTATTCATGCGCGGTATGCATTTCATTTGCTTGTACTTTGAACTTCAATTATTGTAAGCACCTTTCTTGTATTTGATTATTTGCTTCACTAACTTCGTGTATTCTGATGTCTGTTGCTGCTATGTTGCCATAATGTATTAATTACTGCATTGTTAAATTACTAATAGGAGGTCCCCCTGACAGTTCTTGTAACTCCGGGACCTCCTTCTGTACTAATGATGAATGATGATGAAATAAGTAATTATGGCTCACCCGCATATATCGCATCCGCGTTAGTCAGGCCCGCGTATAGTTCGAAGACCGTCCGACAAGTTCAAGAGCCACGTTAAGCATCGCTGTCGCCGTCAGTTCTTCAACCTTTCGGACGCAAGTGCCAGTTCTTTCTTTTTTCTTGAACTCAACATGGCTGCACACTGACTGCCACTCCAATCAACGGCTTGCGTGATGGGGCAGGCTTGTGCGTATGTTGCGTGATAGCTTTTAGAAGAAGAGCGCAATTTGACACACTTACACCGAGAAGACGTGCTTCACTATCAACTCGTTGTGCTCGTCTCGTCATCACTTTGTGTATATGTGTCAAATTGCCCCTCACTTCTAATAGCTTTGTTCCACCAACTACCACAACAAAAAGTGCCCTTGCGTGATCACTGCACCGTTTCTTGATTCAATATTTGTTGTGAGTAAAGTAGACGTGAAAAGAAAGATAACAATGAAGAAGGTATTTAATTAGTGCTTTTAAATAGTTACCTGGAAATTGTGATTTATCACGCTAGTATCTTTTAACTCTTGTCAGAATTATGACAACGCAGAACAACGGCACCTCTGACAGGTGTCTTTCTTCGTCGTTCTTCGATTCTTTTTTTTATTATTATTGTTTTTTGTTTACGTAAGAAAACTGACGTGGTGATAATTTTCGATTCACCCATGGCTCGGGTATATTGAGGCAAGCCTTAGTAGCTTATGGGAAAAAACAGCCGACCATTTGGCGTTATGGTACCAAAATTCAAGTGACGTCTCAGGCACATTAAGTCATTAAGAGGTGATACGCTTAAATATGGTATAAGTGTTTTAAGTGCTTAATTTTAAATCTAAGGGATATTACGTGAATCAAAAGGTGAATTAAGTGAAGTAATGTAAATTAGACGTCTATCATGTCTACCGCGACCAATCATATGGTGTCTACGTGTACATGGGGCTAGGCGCGTCATAGAAAAACACCGTGCGATGACGTGGCGCCTCGTGTACAACTCAGTGCTGAGGCGGCGCGCTTCAGTCTTTCTCGTCCTACTGAACGTGCTCCGTATAGCGTGATGGAATATACGTTATCGGAGGACGAACCACCTAAACCGACTGCAAAAATTAAAACGATAGAAAACAAGTAATATGAAGGCACACCGCAATTGAGTGAGAATGTCACAGTAATTTATTGAATGTCTCGGAAGTAGCCGGCTTTCGCCTTAATCCTCTTTAGTGCATGCTAAAATGACTGTCAAGTTTTTTTCTTCTTTTTTGAACTATAGTGAGAGATTGCGTGTGAATAGAGGCACGTTTAATACTAACAATTGTAATAACATCCAGTGTTATTCCATCTTATGCTGCCGCTGTACCCTCGACTTATAAACCTTGCAAAGCTTCGCTAACTTCCTGACTAGTTACAAAAATCAACATATTCTCTGCAACTACGCCTAATCACAAGTACGCGACTTTTCTGGATGCTCTGCAAGTTGACTACCTAATTAATCTGCTGGTGTTGCAATACCATCTAAATTGCTGGTGACGCTGCTTTCTTTATCTTTGAATGCAGACGCTCTAGTATTTTTTTTTCTTGCTGACTTCACGCTTCTCCCATCACTTTTTCTTTGTTCTTTATTTTTTGGAGGATGCCCTTAGGCATAATAGAATATACGACATAAATATGAAAAGGGGGGTGACGCGTCTACGAACCAGTTTGTTTCGTGAAAAAAAACCTAACAAGGACAGAAGCAACGGCCCATGTAGCCTATGTTGCTAGTCAAGCGGGTGGCCCGGACATTGACCAGTTGCTTCAAGATCACCCAGAAGCGCTTTCTACAGCCCCGGGCACAACCACAGCAAGTGTGTCACGTTCTCTGCAATAATAAAGATGGCACAAAGCAGGCATCATAACATACTTCTTCCTCAATCTTTCATGCGTCAAAAGTTTGAGTCAGTGCACGCTCTCTCTGTACAATTTAGAATCGCCCACTCACTCCATAAACAGACGAAGTAGTATCTAAGTACAAGAAATATTCTTTACAACGTGATAAAGGTTGGTAAGAGGTCGATCAAAATGTCAACACAATTTGCCTGGAAAGGCACAAACAATGTGCCTGTAAAAACATGTTACATTTTGCTCTTGTTGTGCCGTTGCAGGCACAAGAGCAAAATGCAAAGTGTTCGTGTCCGCACTACCCAGAGCAACGTCACATCAATTCTCCGGACTTGAACTCCCTTACTTCATTCTTATTATTTTTTTTTGGCTTCTAAGCGTGCTCACATTTGTTGGCGAGAAAATGCTAGCGAGGAAATTCAGTGTGACAGGCCCAGTCACGTGTTGTAGCCTCGCTGCAAGACGACGCAGTCAGACTGCTTTTTTGGAGAAAAAAAGCGATTTTTCAACCCAATCTCGGTGGGTGCATGCAGGAAACGCCCGGTTGGCAGCCATGGCAGCACTCGAAGAATGCGTTGCGCGCGTGCCGTGTTCACTGCTGCAGTGTATGCTTCAAACTGTTTTACTGCGGCGTCTATGTAAACATTTATGTAAAAAAGTTTCTTTTTTTTAATCGCTAGTGCATGCTAAGCAAAGCTACAAGAAACAGAAAACGAGTGGCGAAGTTCACTTATTGGGGTCGTAGAGAATGCGCCAATGTGTCCCAGAAGGCGTCACTGGCGGCAGAAGAACGCAAAAGACCTTAAGGATTTGTCACTGTCATTTGTAAGCAAAAGCTCGATTGTTTATTTTTATTTATTTTTTTTCAACCGAGAATCGGCTAACTTCATCGTCAGTTCATCAAATGTTTATTTTCTTTCACGTTATCAGAGATTTTGGTCGGTTATTCGCTCTATATTTTCCTCTAGTAGTGGAGCTCATTTACCAGAACCGAAGCTCCGAAATTTTTAGATATTGCGTTTTTTTTTTCAAACTACTTCAATAACTTGAAAATGGCAGAAATGTGTCCCTTAATTCTGTTGGGTGAGCAAATTGATACTTACGCAATTACAGCACGTCGGCCTGTTCTGCACTTGACGGTGCGCGTAATGGTCAGATGTCAAAGAATTTTGCGCTGCTTCATTGCTTGAAAGAAAGCAGACACGTTCACGTTCCCGAAATAAAGACGCTCCTACCACATAAAGAAAAAGAAAACTCTGGTTTTTATTTGCGTACAGGTCTCAACGTGGCTTGTTACCCATCATGGTGAATAAATTCTACCCCTGTCAAGCGATTTGAATTCGTATTGAAATTTGTATTTATAAAAAGAACTAGATTCCCGAGAAAGTACGGGAAGACCCGTCCTTTTTTAAAAAAACTGGTCTGGACTGTAAGCTTCGAGTAGGCTTGCTTGTCATCTGTTTTGTATATTTCTTCTGTCATGCGTCGTCACCCGCGGTGCTCCTCGTTATTTTTCTTCTCCCAAACCACCCAGCGCAGAGTAGCTGGCCAGAGGAACGTACCTCAGGCCAACCTCTCTCTGCCTTTCATGTGAATAAACTTTTTTTTTCTTCTTTAATATTTCTTCGATGGCATCGATGGTCTGATGACATCTCGTCATGCCGGCAGGCCGCATGTTGAATCAAAGAAACGGTCAAAACGCCGACGAAAAAAGATAGGTTTATTTTCTGTGAACAAGGCTTCCGTACGGGAGCCGAGAAGTCTTACAAGTTTTTAACCTGTCCTTCTTGGTAGGTTTTCTAACTGCTGGTTATTTTCGTTCTATATTCTTTGTTCGCCACGTTGAATGGAAAGCTTTGGTGCGTCTACTTTTTTTTTCTTCATCTGTGAACTGCCCCTCAAGTGTGGACAAGTTTCTTCTGTGCTGGCTTTCCTCTACTAAGAGAAACCATTAGGTGCAATATTCGCCCTATTCGATGATATCAGTGGATCTTATGCGCTGGATATACAGTCGCAGGATTCCTTCATAAACTAATCGATAAGAGAGTTTGATTTGCATGTAGTGTGCTGTGTTTTTGTTAAATAATATTTCGGATATTATTATTTTTCGCAATGCGATTACTTTCACATTCCTGCTCGTAGACTAACAGTGGTGCAGGCTTCGTCGCTTAACCTTGTTTTGAATTTGGCACTGCACTATGTGCCGCCGTCCCTCGCTCGTTGCTTCTTTCGATAAAAATTTACAGATTTTCATATTTTTTTACAATACAATACAATACAATACAATTCAATTTTATTCACAACACACATACAAAGTTGTGTTGAAGGCTCCCCTGGCAAAAAAGCTGTAAGCATACAGCTTGACGGAGGCTAGGGGGGCCAATAATCGGCAGCAGTGTCAATGCATTAGTAAAAGCATTAAATGGCAATACATGCAGACGCATCAATAAAACCCTATACCAATACTATAAGCAACAGTCACAACAATAAATACCTACACTATAAGCAAATACATAAAAGACATGCAAATACATGCACTACATACTAGATGCACTAATAACACATACAAGTAATACTCGTATATAAGACGAGATAAATACAGTGTATCAATAAAATTCATCAAATACAAACATATTGCGCAATCGCCCTCGTGAAAACCCAACATCTTTATTTACACGCTTTTCAAGTTTATTCAGTAGCACTGGTACATTATGAGTTACAGATTGCAAAAGATAATTGGTTCTAGTGCACGGTACCAACCACCTTTCGCGTTCCCTTGTCAAACGAGTACTGGAACGTTCTACAGGATTAGACACGCTATTTAGAAATTCAGCAGTTTTTGTTTCTGCAAAATGAAGCTCATGCAAAAGACGGTAGCTGTATGAGTGCTCGATATTAACTATCTTGTTTCTCTGAAATAGTTCTTTTGTTGGGTGAAAATAGTCGACAAGGCTTGCACAGCAAATGGCCTTCTTTTCTAAAAGCAAGAGCCTATTAATATTACTTTTTGTTGTTGTGCCCCATATTAATAAACAGTGGTTTAAATGCGATCGAAAGAGTGAATGATAAAGTTGGAAGAGGATTCGAGAGGGGAACATGTGTCGACACCTGAACAACACGCCAATAGCTGAGGACAGCTTTTTTATAACCATGTCGATGTGTGAATTCCACTGCAAATGGTTCGAAAATGTTACGCCTAACACCTTGTGTTCTGCCACTACTTCAATAGGATGGGGCCCCATGGTCAAGTTTATGGTAGTAACGGCTTTGTTTTTGGCAGTGAAAATGATGCCCTTAGATTTTTTAGCGTTGATGTGAGGGTAGTTACTAAGCGACCACTCATGTAATTTTGAGAGGACAGAATTCGTGCGCAGTACTAAGTCGATGTCGTTATCAGCAGTAACAAAAAGACTAGTGTCATCCGCGTATAAAATAAATTTAGTCTCATTGTCAATTTTATTTACATCATTAACATATACGTTAAATAAAAAGGGGCCTAGGATGCTGCCCTGAGGTACTCCAGTCGGTAAATTCTTAGGTGTTGATACAAAACCGTTAATCGCCACGCTCTGTTGCCGATTAGTGAGATAAGAATGCAAGAGCGAGTGCGTCACTCCACGGATGCCGTATTGTTGTAGTTTAGTTAACAGTATACCATGATGGAGTGAGTCAAAAGCTTTACTGTAGTCTATGAAAATGCCAAGTGTTAATTGACCCTTTTCGATGCCCTGTAGAATTATTTCCTTTTGCACTAGAAGCGCAGACTCAGTGCACCTACCTTTTGTAAAGCCATGCTGGCAGCCGGACAAGATGTTGTGCTTAGAAAAAAAGCCACTTAGTCACGATAAAATTATTTTTTCAAGGCCCTTCGAGAAAACAGGCAACACAGATATCGGCCGATAGTTAGAAATGTCATTTCTGTCGCCACCTTTATGTATCACCGATACACGTGCTGCCTTCATCTTGGAAGGAAAGATACCCGATTCAATAGCAAGATTGAAAATATGTGCCAAGTATGGACAAACAAGATCGAGCACGTGTTTCACTGGCCTAATCTGTAGACTGTCTATGTCGATAGCCTTGCTATTCCTCAGAGATTTAAACGTTTGGTACACTTCCGAGCAATCTGTTGGTTGAAAAAACGCTGTCGCTGAATTCGCGAGAATCGGCTTCGGTCACTCTGTATGGAAAGCTGGCACTTTCAGTATTTATTTACCCTGACTGCGCGGTATCGCGCCGTAGGCTGAAGACTGTCTGACCGTTGTCTTTGTCAATGTCAAGTTTTAAAAATTCTCATTACCTTTGCCGTGCAGTGCAGGAGCAGGTGTTAACTTTTCTTTGTCGTTTTTTTTTTTGTTTGTATCTCATTGTTTTTTAGTTTCGTTTCATGTCCCAGAAGTGTGAGCAACGAAGTTTGTTGAATTTTCCCTTCAGCACAGACTAAAGTACACAAAGTCCCGTGATTTTGTGTCATGCCTCACTGAAATAGGGCACGCTTCCCTAGAACCGCAATGTTTTTATCCAGAATCGGCTGCACAGCCCAACAAAAGACGGATTACCACATATTGGAAAACTGACGTACACCACTCTTATCTTTGCATGTGTTAGTACACGAAGGAAAATATTGTGGGTGCTACAACACTTAAGGCATATCAAGTTAAATTGTTCTCTTTGTAGAAGGAGGCATTTGCGAGAAAATTCAGCTTTTTCCAGCGGCTGGACAGGATTCGCAGGCAGCCCTAATGTTGGGAGAGAGAGAGGGAACAGAAGGCAGGAAGGTTAATTAGACGTTCTCAGATTTGCTACCCTACTCATGTTGAAGAAAACAGGAGAGAGAGAGAAAGAAAGAGACAGCGAGGTCAAAATTTCAGATCAGCCAAGTGCACTTCACGAGACACAGTGAGCGTGCAGCCGTCACTCAAGTATGTTGCTCTCAGATACTGTTGCAATTGCTCGTGTTAGATTCTCCTATCTGCATTGATAAGAATGGATGATCGGCCTTTTATTGAAGCAAACGTCCTCCTAGCCTGGCCTTATACAGCTCATAAGCCCAGAAAGCCAGTGGTGAGAGGGAGAGGAGCAAAGAAAGGCGGGGAGAATCAGCCGACTCACGTCCGATTTGCTACCCTGCACAAGGGGAAAGGGGATAAAGAGGCGAAAAGAGAGAAAGACAGAAAAACGGAGAGAGCGCACTGGTTAGGCGCATACTCGAAGGAACACAACAAGTCTATAAACGGTCGCAGGGACCTGTCCACTTCAAGCACCGAGCAAAGCCCTCGTGGGTTTCTGTTCCAGCAGTGAGCATGACCATCGTCCAAGGATCTTCGCTTCTGGAAACGGTCGAGTCGGTTTAATCATATGCGGATAGGAAGGCGCTGGATGTAGTAACGTGAACCAAGGCGCAGGAGATGTTCAATAGTCTCTTCGATTCCGCAGCAGTTACACATAGGTGTGTCACCCATTCCAATGTGGAATGAGTAAGTGCTTGTGACTGCCACCCTGATCTAGAGATGGCATATCGATGTCTATCGGAGCGGGAAATTCGTTATGAGAGTTGCAGCTTTAAAGGGCGATTCGGATTATGTACACGATTCTACGAGGAACTAGGATGCATTAAGTACTACACACACTGATGCCAAAACTATAAATCTACGTGCTAAAATAGCTGGGACATTCACTTTTTACATAAAATAAGATATAAGAACGAAACACGAATATTGCCTTTTTTTCATGTTACTGTCATTCTTGATTGACTAAATGAATATATAAGCCGGATCTTTTAGTGTGCTTGTTTTATGTGAATACCTTTGTAGCGCAGGCTTCAGGAGCTCGTCGCAAGCCGAAATAAAGTTCGCTACACGACGATGACGACGGCAGGACGGCGACTTGATGACCGGCGTCTGAGAAAGCTATCTACTGTCTTTCGAGAGAAACGTTAAAAATGACTACAGCGCTAGCTATTCTGATCTAGCGCTGCACTGCTCTGTTAAGCACTGCATGACTTTTAATATGCGCTAACCTGATCTGCAATTCTTTCACCGTCTATATGCAAAATATTGCTGCTATAGCTAGCGTAGACTGTCCGTAACGACGACAAAAATCAACCACTGTGCGTCAGGGCTATAGCTGGTTCTTATGATCACTGGAACTAAGTTAGTTTGAATAATACTACCTCATCCTTGCCATCTTTCAGTCCCCTTTCCCTCTTCGCCGATGCGGAGTAACCGACCGGGCTCAGCGAGGTTAACCTCCCTGCCTTTCCCGTATGACTTCGGTCGCTCCCTCTCTTGGGAGCCAAACAATCATTCTTTGAGACGAAAAAATTTGCTTTCATTTTCGACCTTAGGTGTTCTTTTTTGGTCCTGGAAACGAGAAAAAATGTGTTACCTAATTCACCGCCAACCAACTACGGTGTTTCGTGCTTACGCATATATTTACCGTCTCCTCTATATGGTGTGCAACGGTTGCTGATCTTTTTCATCGTTTTAGTGTGCCCCAACCGCAACAAGTTAGCACAATACGGGCGTACCTTATAGGAAAAGAAGCGCCTTGTTTTTTCCTGTTACAAAGTGCGCAAGTGCGCGCATATAACGCATTATTTATATTACGTGTACGGATTGTTTTACCGTTGAACAAATGGGCAGAACACAGATATTAGCTTAGTGGACGTTATCGCAGACTATTGAAATATCGCAACCCGCGCCACTATCGCAGGGTCATTGGGCTTCCTTGTTAGAGGGCGCAGGTGAACTCGGCCGTTCGTGGATAAAGATGTCGCCAATCCCCCTTCCTCATGTAAGTGAGATAGAGGAGCACTTCGGAGCCTCGAGGAAACACGTGTCTTTCAGCCTATTAATCATGCTGTCTGGCAATAATCCCGCGTACAGACACGTTTTCCCAACGGATTGCGTTTTATTTTTCCTATGTGACATAGTGAGTGAATGGTCTGCCAATAGGGGCTGAGTAATCTTTTTCCGTGCGGCATAGCTTGAGCAAACGTTCTGCCCGTCGTAATCCACATCGCAAAAGAAGTCGAATGGAGTGTGTACAGCGCGTAATTGTCTTGCCGGACCGGACATTGCTTTTAGGTGCATCATCGGCGAAAATCCAATCCCCAAATACAGCACTGGTCGCCATCTTCGCCCCAGATACTGTTAACTAACTTAATGGGAAAAGTTATGTACATAAGTGATGATGCATGAAAATACCGCATTTGCGAAAATGGTACTTGCAACTGCAGCACATACAGAGAGAGAGAGAAGGAAAGGAAAGGCAGGAAAGGCACGGAGGTGCATCCAGACGAGCATCCGGTTTGCTACCCTTCACCGGGTGCAAAAAAAAACAAAGAAATGTAAATGCACAAATAGCGAGAGAGGGAGCCCTTTACGTAGGACTGAACAGGCGCACGAGAACTATGAACGATCCATCAGGCCTGTGCACTTGAGAAACTGCACTAGTTTGCAAATAGCTCATTAGGTCAACGGAGAATACGGCCACAGTCCGAGTTTTTTAACGGTGGAGTTGTTTAAGCTGGGCGTAATGTGTCTGCTGAATGCGAAAACCCCCTCACCGAGCGAGAGCGTTGCCTAGCAACCACCTCGTGGAGCGGCGTGTTCTTCGCCTCCTCTCCATGCCGTTCACATTTGTCTTGACATGGGACGTTAAGGAGGGGGAGGAGAGCATGCGCGCGGCACGCACTATGCTCGGGAGAGAGAACGAGAAAATGAGAGCAATAGACAGAGATAGAAATTGTAGCAGCACCAACGAGGCAATACGCAGAGCTACTGCCGACGCCGTCCGCGTTTCCCCGCGTTCGCATCGAACGCGCGCGGTGTCCTTGACTGGAAGCAGGTGCCTCTGGCGGCAACAGGGCACGTATCGACCAGCCACGCCCCAGCAAGTGTGGAGGCGCAGCTAGGCGGTGACGTCACTGGGGTGATAAAGCTCGAATCCGCCGCGACGGCGGCAGAACTCTCGACACTGTGACGATTACATGTAGCCTTGACAAGGGACGACCAAAGAAGATCCGGACACCCGAAGAAGAAGCCACTCATCTTGAAGCGGGTCGCACGGCCAAGCGTGAATCTGCGCGTCGGCGGCGAGCCGATTCGGAATACCGTGCCTAGCAGCACTTAGCATTTCCTAGCAAAACTTGGCCAAGCCTAGTAAAACCTGGAAGAAGCTAGGTCGATCACCAGCTCCGCTGTTTATTCCAGCCTTGCACCACTAGTGCAAGCTGCCCACTTTTCTTTTACTAATAAAACGGTAAGCAGCCCAGCCGATTTAAGTTTGCCTGAAAAAAGGCGTCGGACATCGTAAAGAATTGCGCTGCTAAGTCCCAGGGCGAGGGATGAAATCTCGGCCGCGGTGGCCACATTCCGATTTGGGCGTTATGCAAAAACGCCCGTGTGCTGCACATTGGGTGCACGTTAAAGAAACTCAGGAGGCCAAAACTACTGTGGAGTCCTCCACGACGGTGTGCGTCATAATGATGTGCTCTTGCACGTAAATCCCCAAAATTAAATTATTTTTTACCGCTACGCGTACAGGCAAAGAACACCAAGAGGGAGACGCTATTTTCCACTTGTAGCCATCGCAAAGGGACCAGGCTACGGAGCGATTTTTGCAGATGCTCGAAGAACTCCTCAAAACTGCAAAACTGATCTATGTGCGGGCAAGCCGACGAAGTTCCCTTGCAGCGTCCGTCCTCGCCAAGGGAATTGCAAGTGTCTTGCTGTCTTCGTGGGCTCCGTGGGCTAGGTGTCTTCGAGATCATTGCAGACATTATAACAGGGACTGTGAAGGCACTCACAGAGGATTGCGCGTCTATCGAAAAGTGGAACGCAAGGTATAAGAGACGTCTAATTTTGCAATTCTAAAATTAACGATACACTTAAACGTGCAGCGAGGCGCATTCACTTGGCTTTGATACAGTGCTGTATTATTTAACTTAATCTTCTGTCTCGGCCAATTTAAGGTGCTCGTGCACTCCAGTGATATAGTAAAGTATCGGTATTTTCTGAGAACTGCTGGAAAAATACGCCAGCGCAAAATACGATAGTGACAATTTTCAAAGAAGGCTCACCGAAAAGATAGCCTCAAAAAATAAACTCTACTTTTTACTAGCAATTACGAAAATAACAACAAAATATGTAGGAGCGCAGTGTAAAATGCTACACGTAGCAGTAGACACACATGCGCAAGAAACCAGCGACAGAAATATCATGGCGTCAAAGAAAAAGGAGAGGGAAACTCTAGATGGGCTTGTGGAAATGCGCACGAGATATTCATCTATAGTGCATTTGGATATGGGAAATACCGTAAGCAGCCTTTTAAACACATATGACTTGAATTAACCAAGGTCCCGTTAATGCACTCTTAAAGCTGTATCATGCGTTTCGAAAGCTTGGAATGTGCAGGGAATGTAGCGCGGCCGAAACACTGTCACCAGCCCGCATCCTCAACTTCAGCCTATTTTTTATGTCCACTGCATGCAGGAAGAACGCCTCTTTTTGTGATCTCCAGTTACCCTTGTATTGCGCCAGGTGATTCCAACTTGCGCCTACAAATTTCCTAATTTTATCACCCTACCTAATTTTCTGCAGTCCTTGACTGCGCTTTCCTTTCCTTGGCACCCATTCTGTAAGTTATAGGTCCACCGGTTATCTACCCTACGCTTACATGGCCTGACCACCTTCATTATTTTATATAATTGTCAAATAGAATATCGTCTATACGCGTTTGCTCTCGGATCCATACTGCTTTTTTCCTTTCTCTTAACATTACGCCTAACATTTTTGTACCATCGCCATTTTTTCGCGGTCCTTAACTTGTTCTCGAGCTTCTTTATTAACCTCCAGGTTTCTGCCTTATATGTTAGCACCGGTAGAGAGACATGATTGTAGTTTTCTTTTTGACGACAGCAGTAAGTTCCTAGTCAGTTTTGGTAATGTCGGCGGTATGCACTCCAACCCATTTTTATTCTTCTGTAAATTTCCTTCTCACGATGAGGGTACCCTGTGAGTAATTGACCTACATTAACGCACTCCGCTAAGACTCTAGAGGCTGACTGGCGATTCTGAATTCTTGTTCGCTTGCCAGGCTATTGAATATTATCTTTGTCTTCTGCATATTAATCTTCAAGCCCACGCTTACACTTTCTTCGTTAAGGTCCTCAATCATTTGTTGTAGTTCGTACCTAGTGTTGCTGAACAGGACCATGTCATCTGCAAACCGAAGGTTGCTAAGATACTCGCCATTAATCCTCACTCCTAAGCCTTCCTAGCCTAATTCTAATAGCTTCAATACTTCTTCCTAAGCATGCAGTGAATAGCATTGGAGAGATTGTGTCTTCCTGCCTGACCCCTTTCTTAATAGGTAACTTTCTACTTTTCTTGTGGAGAACCAAGGTAATCTTTGTAGATATTTCCCAAGATATTGACGTATGCCCCCAGTACTTCTTGATTATTCAATGCCTCTCCGACTGCCGGTATGTCTACTGAATCAAATGCCTTTTTTATAATCTATGAAAGCCATACTGAGAGGTTTATTGTACTCCGCATATTTATCAATTACCTGATTGATGACATAGATATGATCCATTGTAGATTTTCCTTTCCTGATGCCAGCCTGTTTTCTTGGCAGATTGAAGTCAAGTGTTGCCCTCATTCTATTGGAAATTTTCTTTGTAAATATTTTATACTATGCTGAAAGCAATCTAATGGGCCTATAATTCTTCGATTCTTAACACCTCCCTTCTCATGGATTAGTATAATGTTGGCGTTCTTCCAGCTTTCTGGTAGACTTGCAGTCGTGAGGCATTGCGTATAAAGGCCAGGAAGTTTTTCATGCCTGATATCTCCTGCATCATTGATTAAATCTACTGATATTCCTTCGTCTCCTGTCGCTTTTTCCCGGTTTATGTCTTGCGAGACCCTTCTAACTTCATCGGTAATTATAGAACGAGCCTCTGTATCCTGTTTATCACTGCTGGGTTGCGGCGGAGGGCACTGCACAGACAAGTATAAAATTCTTCTGCGGCTTTACTTTATCATCGAAATTACTGATGACATTACCCTGCTTATCTTTCAGAGCATACACCTTGCCTTTTCCTATGCCAAGTTTTCTTCTCACTGATTTTATGCTGCGGCCATTTTTTTCTGCTTTCTGAAATTTTCCCACGTTAAAATTTCGAATATTCTTTACTTTATTTTTCTTGACCATTTATGACAGTTCAGCGAATTATATCTTATCTCTTTAGTTACACGATTTCATGCTTAGTCGTTTCTTTGTTAGGCCCTGCATTACTTGGATGAGCTTACCCCACTGGTTGCATTGGTGCCTTACCTCCCGCTACATATGCTGCTTGTGAAATCAGCCTAGTTACGATTTCATTGCATACCTGTATGTTATCTGTATCTTCCTGTTCTAAAGCTGCATTTTTGTTTGCGAGTATTGGCCTGAATTCGTCTGCTTTTATCAGTATTACATTTACATTGGCCTCTTTCTTCTTGAATAATTCTACTCTTTCCCTGTTGAAATTTAGTGAAATCCCAGACCTCACTAACGTATGGTCACTGGCCTTTACCCTACCTAACTCTTCAACATCCTGCAATATACAGAGATCGACAGAGAGTATGAAAGCTATTTTATTTCTTGTTTCTCCTTAAGGGCTTTTCCAGGTCCACTTCCTGTTACTGCGCTTCCTGAAAAAGGTATTCATTATTCGGTGTCTAACCGCTTTTCATTCGGAGCCTATTCAGCCCACATGTTGACATCTTATTTGCGATTCTAGTCCAAGGTCGGTCATTTCGGTTAGGTCAAACGAGGTGAGCGGAAACGCGGGCCCGCAGGTTTCGCATGCCATTATTTACCTACTTAATTGGCATGCCACACACAGCAAAAGGCGCGAAACAACCACAATGTTTCTGCAAGTTTAATGATCACACATAGTAGCAACGATACAATAACTGTTGAAGCTCTAATAAACTTCGCAGCCGGATACAAGATCCAGGAATGTTCTTAAACACGCAAAGAAGTAACGCCGCGCAAGACTGCGCCCTGTTTTAGAGCTCTCATGTCTGGCGGAAATTTAAAGGTCCCCAGGGTAGAAGTAGAGAAAAGGACGACAGAGCAGAACACACAACTCGGAGAGAATTGAGCAGGACAGAGTTATAAAAAAAACAAGACATAACCCAGTGTTTTCATCCTCCGACGTTCGTGTTCTACGTACGTGAAGCGAGAATACGTACTCCACTGTTCTCGCTCGCTTCTTCAGTGTTCGTTTAACTGTGGTTCTTGCTTCGTGGTCTGATGTCTTTTCCAATTATTCTTGACGCTCGAATGTGGGAGAAGTGTGCTCGCGTCTCAGGCGACAGGCGTCAGATCCTCCTGGGCTTTGTGTATCCTCCATTTAGCTATTTTCTTTTTAAAGCGAAGCGTTCGTTGCCTCGTATTTGATGTCTGGTGTTCGTCCGTCGATTGCCCATCCTCCCTGCCCTCCCTCCCGGATATATTTGCGCATATATGTAGCCATCTTGGGTCACCGAGTACCTTTTGGATGCCGTCTTGTCGCGTAGACAACTTGGACACTTGGGTATGTGCCCGAACAGACAACTTGTTCCTGGCTCCTGTGTGACATCTAGTTGACGACTTGGGTCACAGGGGATGTGTCGCTGGGTAGATGTTCCCATTTTTCATGAATCCACCAGATTGGCTATGCACCATTGGTACACATGTGGTTTCATATGAAGCCTTGATTGAATTTAGACATGTGTCGTGCATCTCTTTACATATGAGCATTCTTCCTTCGACAAGCGTCATAGAGAGCGCGAGTCTTCGTGGCATCGAGATTCGATATGACCAGGCCGTGCTACTGCCATCCGCCGCAGCTGCTGCCCCGCAGAATAAAGCAAACTTCGCGCCATTTAGATAGCAACGTTGCGTTTTATCGGGAGCACTCTTGTTTTCGCCGACTATTGGCACGAGGTTTATCAGAATAAGAAGTATATCCTGTTAAAGTGTTTCTGCTTATATAAGTTGTTTTCTCTCCTTTTACGATACAATGGTACCATATAAAGTCTACCAATTTTAGTCTACCATTTTCTACTATATATAGTCTACTACTATAAATAGTCTACTATTTTAGTCTACCAATAATACCTAGAAACATGCAATCAAGCGACGTTATCTTTCGGCGTCAACCTACGAGATTATTTTTATCACCCAAATCACTCAGACAGAAGCAGGTGATTGTAAACTACTGATGAATAATAGGTTCTAGAAAGAGTGCGTAGCGAAATGTTGGGGACTAACTCAAGCAAAATTGACCGAATCCAGTGGTTGAATAATTGTAGAACCAGTGCGAGTTGCTTTTGCCCACTGTGAGATGTTTTCATTAAATTTCCATTCCCACTTATAGTGTAAATGTTCAACACATGAAATTACGCAGAAATATATCACTGCGCATTAAAATCTCTCTTCAAGTGCCATAGTAACGAGCCATCGATGCCAGACAACGTTCTGTGGCATCGTTTGTTTAAGCCTTATGATGTGTCTGGTTGGTCTTGAGTGAACGAACTGCGACAATTACAACATTAACGCATTTCGGACGCTTAACTATTGTGTTCCATCTCGATGCAACATGAAAGAACTAAAAAATAATTGATGCAATATATCAACCCTGGAAACAATGTCGCTGTGAAGAAGTTGTTCGCCGGAGTACTGCTCAGCCCTCCGCCGAGTTGAACGAAAAGAAAGGAAATTGAGGGGCTCTATTTTTATTATTCATTTATATTATAAGAAACCAACGAACGATCCCACCAAGGACAGCATAGGGGAAATTATCCGCAGTTCTTAATTGACGTAAAGCCATGATAAATAATTGGAAATGAAACTGGATGCAAAAACAGCTGGCCGCAGGTGGTGCTCGAACCCACGTCTGCGTATTACGTGTGCGTTGCTCTTCGGTTTTCTTGCTGTAATGAAATTGTCGGCCCTTACCCCGAGAAAGTTCCCTAGCTTTCACTAACTATATGGTTTGAACAAGAGCAGCTACGTGAATTTTATTCACTCTTAGAAGGCGAATCCCTGTATTGAGCTAAGCTTCTGTTCCTTTTTCAAGAGTCCTGAGGAGCTTTAAAAAGCAGAAAATATCTGCCGCTCTCACTTTGCCCGTTGTCACCGCTTGAGGTATTCGTGCTTTGAATAAATGCCACATAGTAATCTGCTGAACCGTTTTGCCGCGAGTATTTTTGGAATACAGTGATCTTCTATCCGTAGCCATTTGATGACGCACACAGAATTTCGAACTTAAAAATGTGCAATAAATAAAGATTTGACGAATATTTCCGCGAACCGCCCAAAGCGTTCGTCAACGTGTTCTGTGCTGTCGGCTAATTGTAAGACAGAGTTTAAATATCAATTTTAAAAAGCAATCTAGGTTAAGTAAAAAAAAAGCTTGATATTTTTAGCCTACTTAGAGTAAGGGAGAACGACTGAAAACTAAGCAAAATAATGCTAACAAAAATGCTAAATGAACATCAATTATTACGTTAGCGCAGGCTATCACAGTGTACGTGGTTGTCGAGAGAGACTTCTTGATAAACTTAAGCTGCACAGAACACAATCCTTGTCCGCTACAATATTTATGTAATGAAACTCGAAAGCCTCACTATTCTCGACAGAGTTTGTTTTAATTCAAATAACGAAAAAAAATTATGAGGTTTTACGTGCCAAAACCAGTTCTGATTATGAGGCACGCCGTAGTGGGGCACTCCGGAAATTTGGACCACCTGGGGTTCTTTAACGTGCACCTAAATTTAAGTACACGGGTGTTTTCGCATTTTGCCCCCATCGAAATGCGGCCGCCGTGGCTGGGATTCGATCCCGCGACCTCGTGCTCAGCAGCCCATTCAAATAACGAGCAAGGTTATGAAAGCTGCTGCGACAAATATCCCGTCTTTATCAACACCACCTAGTTAACTCTCCCTTAAAAACCTTGTTCGCAATTCTAGCATTGCGAGATATACGAAAAAGCCCATTGATATCAGTTTTGACAACGCGCCTGACAGGTTTCTATCAGGAAAGGTGTATATAATATTATGCTATTAATGTCCCCATCCGTGGAAACTAGACATGGAAGCTTCAATTCCCACGAAATTTTATTTATTGTACTAAAATTTTATTATAGCCATTTCTTTGGGAAAAAATACAATATTTGCGAAACAACAGATTCATGCCAACAATAATTGTTTGTCCTCGCAAATGCTCTTCCTTCTCCGCGCTTGGTTTCTTCGACATAAATGTACAAGTTTCTTATCACTCAGTTTTGAAAAGCGACCCGCATTTACGGTGCAGTTTTTATTATTCTCCGAAACTACTGTTTCGGATGCATTCTCATAAAGGAAATTAGGAGCTTTAAAGTCCACGCACTGCGCAGGTAATTATGAGGAACGCCGTAGTGGTACTCCCGAGTACGTGATCTTTTTGGGTGAAGGCAACTGGTCAATAAACCCACATAAGCTACCTGAAGGCATCAATTTGGCCGGATTCTAGGCCTTCGTTGTGTAATGAACGAGGAGAAAGGGAACCGAGGGGCCCGATTTTTATTAATCATATCATAAGAAGCCAACAAACATAGACGCCAAGGACAACATAACGGAAATTACGTGTCCTTACTAATTGAAATAAAGAATGTTATTTGTTTTTGGTTTTAATCCTAGGACTTGTACAGTACTTCTGAACAACTTTTTGGAGAAACAATCTTTTGAATGGCAGCAGTGTCAAGCCGTAAAGCTCCAGCTTTTCCCCATCTCCTCAGCGATCTGGTATCTGTGGGCTATTGTGCATTCCATTGTACCTACATATGCGAAATTATTAAAAAATAAAAATGAAGAGGGAAGGAGAAGGAGAATGCTATAGATATGAGCGTTTGAACTGATTCCGCACAGGAGCACGCATATTTTATTTATTATACGCGTACCTACCCGCCGGTAATTTCTGATCCCATCACGGCCACTCAGTTTGTCGTTTTCAATCTTCTGCTCATTGCGCAGCGAAGTACGAAGAGCTGGAATCCTGGCTCCAATTGGCTATTTGTGCATTTTTGAGGCATTCGTATGGCGTACCTCGGTAACATTTCTTTTTCTTTTTTTCCCCACTATTCTACTGTCAGCAGTAAATGCGTACAAATTATTTTACTCCTACAAATTGAATCTAAAGGAAGTAGATTCAAATTGTTCGTTCTTTCTTCTTCCCAGAAACTTCGTTACATCCGATATAATTTAGCCATGTGACTTTACGGCAGTTGTGCGCACGAGGCGCGTAGACTTTTATAACCTCCTACGACTGTTTGTAATAAGATTACATATGAAGCTGGCTCAGAACAAAGCCTTAACAAAGGCTTTGTTGGAACTTAGCTCTAATGAAATTTTCTCATCCGTTTTTCTTAAAAGGCACCGATGGTCCATACGATATTATTCAAGAAAGGTGGCTATGTCTCTCTGTTTGAAACAAATATTTTTTTTTCAATATTTCTTCGCAACGCAGAGTTGCTTTGGCCAGTAGCTAATATGTATGTTATATTCTGCAGTTAAAAGTGAATTGCCGATATTGCTTATTTTGCCTATAAACCTGTATATGTCCCCGCCTGCAGCAAACAAGAAAAGCGTCTTTATGACTGAATGTGAATAAACTCATTCATTGATAGTTTCTGAAAATTATCTTACACTCTCAGCCGTAGGCTGTAGTATAGTGCCAAACTTGAACATTTTCCCACACTGCGATCACAAAACAACTCGCACGGTAGACGAGCTCTTTCGCAGCACTACATTTTCCTTTCTCTAGGTGATCTTTAAAGACTAACTGAGTGTGCGATTGCTGGTTGAGTTCAAACATGGACGGTCTTTTCAAAGCGAAGCGTGTGGCGTGGCATTTGGCATAGGTCGTTGTTTGTCGGTATTTTGCCTGATAGGCACCCTAGTAAGCTATAGCAGGCAGTGTTACATATCACTGAACATTCACCAACGATGTATGGCAGGTTACTGCAAGTCTCTTCCGCGCAATCAAATAATAGATAACGACATAAGCCATATGCACTTGGCCGATCCTCGAAAATGGGTATGTTATACTGCGACAGAAAGGTTATAGACTGTTCAAATATATTTTGATTATTGTCGTACTCCTCTGCGCCATACACCTCTCATTACCACTCTACCTTCTACTGGCATTATTACGATGATATTATTATGTTTCCTTATTCTGACCAAATTTATTCGGTTGTGTGTATCGAAATTGAAAAAGAAATGAACTGACAGGTCCTGGCACGGTACATTTGGTTTTTACGTTTGTCACATACAGCAGGCACTGAGATTTTAGAAATAGGACTTTCTACTTCACTAAGTATGCCAGAGAGGAAACTTGTTTACAGAGTCGCGTTCATTTTATAAATCTCCTTCTACTCTATTCAATCCTGTGTTTCAACGCAGTACGCCAAACCTATAGCAAACATTCACCTAAGGTTAAAAAGGTGGAAGGTGCCGTCGCGTTACCAATATCCCCCTCTTTTCAGTCTACGGGTCCTCCGGCAATGTTGAGCTAATCTCTGGGCTTGAAGAGCAAAGCGCTCGAATACAAATTGAAGTAAAGACGAGCCGCACGAAAAAATCGAGCCATAGTTACTCCCGAGAAAAGGTCTTCAATGACGGGAATGACCATCGAAGAAGGAATGCAATAACCAAAATAAATTTCCTGAGGGAGGGTTTAGGAAAAGGAAAGGTCACATCTGCGAAGAAGTAAACAGGTAGTGGAGGAATAGCACAAAAACGAATGCACGTGCCTCAGAAACAAATCTCTATCCACCTTCGAGAGATGGTAAGCAGGACGAGAAAGATGGGTAGGCGGACAAAGATCGCAACGAGTGATGGTGCGCGCGACAAACCATGCGTACCGCACTTCGTCTTGCCGCTTCAGGGAAGCCGGATTGCATCGACTTAGATGTAAGTGGGTCGGCTTTTCTTATCTGCTTGCTTGCTTTTTTTCCCCTATCTCATCGGGAAAGCAACGGAAAGAAATGCGAAAAGGGAATCAGCATTGCATGGGTGGAGTCTCTATATTGCGACAAATATTTCCTTTTTTACTTTTTTTTTGCTCGCCACACCTTTGACCTTACTCGTTCTCTGCGCCAAATCTGTGTGCGAAGCTCCTTATGTGCCTCTCTACCTGAAACCTCGGTCCCAGCCGCGCTTCCTTTTTGTCTTGCTGTCCGACGTCGACGCTCCTTATACCGCGATGTTCCTTCGTACTCGAACGAAGCCCTCGGCAAACACGCCAGAGTATTTGGTGAGGCTGCCGTTATCCGGGCACTGTAGCGACGGGCCGTGCCAACCCGACAGGCAAACATGCTTGCGCGGCATGGACGTAAAGTTTCTCATTTGAAAAGTGCGTGTAAAATTCTACGAGACCTGCCACACTACAACATCACACATACAATTTTTATTTTCGCTGCATTGCGTCCGCCTTCTATTGCATACTGTGCTGTGGTGATGTGCGTTGTTAAGACGAGGACAGAGCGATGCACACAGATAAATAAACAGGAGCGCTTCTGTGCATCTTACTCTCTTCTTGTCTTAAAAGTGCACCCCACTATAGTATGCGATTCCAGCTCGCCCGAGAAGCAACACGCATACTATTGCATTCCATATGCGATGTCTGTTCCTTGTAACATATTAAAGGAGTACCTATTGTGTGCATTTAAAAGGACACTAAAGGAAAGCATTAAGTAGAGCTAGATCGATAGAATATTTGTATGGAAGCCTATCATTGTTTTCTGTATGCTAATGTATCACTTTGTTGCGTAGAAAATTACCGCCAGAGGTCTTGCTACCGATCCTTAGTTTGAACCGCCCGCGCCAGAACGGACGAGTTGACGTACTCTCCCCATGACGTCCCTCCACGCCATTCTCTGTGAATTAGCCAGTGCTGTAGTGAAACGAGACCTACCGTAGTCAACAAAAAGTGGCGCCACTTCAATTTCCCATGTTTGCCATCTTCTCTCTTACAAGATCTCTGTTCTCGCTACGAATCAGACATTTGCTATAACGAAAGTGTACTCTTTCTATCTAGCATGACTTAATATTATCTTTTAGTGTCCCTTTAAGAGACGTGCTCTAACGTACTTGCCTGCGATACAATCACACAGTGTGGCAGTGTCCCAGCTGTCACCGATTCATCGTCGGCGCGAAGTCGAATGACGGGGTATACAAGCCGGTTGGTCGTTCCGTACTCAAGCGAACACAATGAAAAGAGTCATAGTGGGGAGTAAACAAAAAAACAAGATGTTTATCGGCTGATAAATATACACAAATTAATAAAAGAAAATAAAAAAAACACAAGACAGACTAACACACCTAAACTTAATATAGCACAATACGAGCTCGTATATAATTGCTCGTATAAATACGAGCAATTAACAGTAGATATAAAAGTGTAACAGTGCGGGGATCAAATACACAAGACTACACTTAACAGTTTTCACTAAAACAAAGTTCAATAGAAACAAATGGTGTCATACGCATGGCCGGGCAGCAGCAGCAAGTCCATAAACCGTGAAGTCGGTGCGCAGAGCTTTCCCCAAGAATGCTGGCGGGCCGATCTTGTCGAGGTGGATGCGATTGCTGGGTTGGGTTTCTCGGGAGTCTAGATCTGACGACTTCCCTTAAACAGGTTGAGCTAACTTGAGGCGAACTACCATGAGCTTCGTTGCTGACGTTGGTTTGTCGTCTCGTACGTCAACTAGTTCCTCAAAGTTCCGACGTGGCCAGGCGGCCCAGGCGATACTGGATGGCACTAGCCCCCCGACAGCTTCTCAGCAGCGCATAGGTTACGCTTCTTGACTAAATAGCAGGTCCCAAAACCTGCGCTTAAATAGCCTCTCCTTTCCCTAGTTCCCTGTGTAGGGGAATAGCCGGTATGCAAAGTTCATGTAATTAATTCATGACTCCTCCCAGAGGTCTTGGCCGCATCCCTTTCACCCGGGACGAAGGACGGTAGATTCCCCTCTCTGCCAAAGTAAAGGGCCAAGGTCGACCCCTGGCACTGTACCACGCGGACGCCCACGCACACCTCGGGGTCCGTAATCGGCGTGTCGCGTCTCGAAACGAGATGCCATCCTGTCAGGCCACGACGTTTTTGACGCCCGTAATTCGGCGTGTCGCCTTCTCGAAATTATACGCCGCACACTGAGGACACCACGTTTCTGGCGGCCATTAATTGGCGTCAAAACCTCTCGAAAACTCGAGAAAATATGCCGCTCCGTGACAGGCAGGTATTTTATAAAAGATACCTAGGTGAGGCAAAACGTCACTCTTCTTTCAAAAGAAGCAACGCGCTAGAATCAAATTTGACTCCCTTGTACCAAACGTAAATCAATGAATTAGCCATCACAATTAATCACGGCTTCAACATGGCTCAGAAAGCGTCTACGTGGCTCAGTGAAGCGCTCCTTACGAATGTGAGCCGTCACATCCGCAATGGCATTATTCACGGAGTGTTTGGTGTTGTCAGGTTGCTTTCTCGATTCGCCATTGGGTGTTGTTGGTATGCCGTCTCGGAATACTAGTGTAGCGCAGAGATTGCGAAGACACGACAAGAGCACATGAACACACATGCATATAAATAGAATTCATTGACGTCATCCTAGCTACCATGTTGGAGGTGGAAAGCTATGTGTGTTGCATCCCACGCGATGATTTTGCCAGTTCTGCCACTGGTCCTGGCACAGACACCAGCAGGGCACCCGTGGGAGCAGGTTATCTGTGGCTGTGAATATGGCACACTGCCGCCATCCCAGCCGAAATATTAGATGGTCAGCATAGTATGAATATCTCGTCCATGGCGTTACGAGCAAGCTATCTATAGAAGAGACATAAACACAGAGAGGAGTGCCTGTGTATCCATTTGCTATTCTCGTGTCCTCATCTTCATTGCGTTACACTAGTATTGCTTTTTGAACTCCCTTTCAAAAACTTCCTGTATATAATAGCCCATCGGATTCTGGTTCCAAGAGTCCTAGTGAGGCATGTTTGGAAAGACGTGGTCGTGAAACTTTTCACGCAGCCACTCTCGCATAACTGAAGCCACGTGTACGCGGGCGCAGAACCTTGATAGAAGATTTATGGATGTTTCTGGCCTACTTGTTCATTAAAAGAGCCTACCATCAACTCCGGCACTTCAACACATGCAGTAGCGTTGAATCTGACACCTTGAAGTAATCAGTAAAGCCGCACGACCTCAGCGTGTCACTGAGAATTGCCAAGACTGACATAGCGTGAAACCTGGGTGCGTATGAATGGTGTCAAATCCTGTAGGGCTGCTGCAAAGGCACCCTCCGCATCTTGAAACGTTGCACACTCTGAATCACTGTCCTCGATGGCAAGGGCGACGGCCACCGCATATCATTTCATTTCGCGCTAAAGGCTTTTATCTTGACGCAGAAAGTACATGGACGACGTGCAAATTAACGCTGTTAAATCGTGCCCAGCCGAGCACAACGGCCACACAAGTGTAGTGGGAGAAATTCAAACTACATATAAACAACATGGGAATGGCTTAGGCTTCGCGAACGAACTTCCTAACAATCACTGTTAAAATTTATTATTTATTAACTCGAGTCTCCGTGAGCAATGCATACGCTTGAAGAACTCTGCAGGTGCGCGAACAGCCATGACCGCTGGATACATGATAGCAGATTCCACAAAACACTGCTTGAATTCATACAAAACACAAGCCTCACAGCCCACATGTAATACAGTTATACACATCAAGAATTATGCCTTAAGGGCAAGTCTTTATCGCAATTAAAAAAAACTTTTACCTTATGATTTCGTGCATATTATAGTTTTGAAACAACAATAGCTTCTCCGTGCCTCGAATTTGTACTATAGGGGAAAGTTTCAAGCTAATTTGGTACAAGTTAGTTTAGTAACTAGACTGCGTGCCTTCAATCAGCTGGTTTCTATTTCTCGATCGTAGCTGAGGTGTCGGAGACCCACATAAAGAAAAGGAATGGTAAAAGGAATCTGAGTCCATTCCCAAAGCAAGGGCGCTCGAATCTGTGCCCTATGTATAAAAAATGCTGCTTGATTTGAAAAAAAAAAAAAAAAAACACGGGCCCTTCCACTCCGTGAAGACGGTCGAACAGCGACGCTGTGAATGGCGCTACTGGCACCTTCAGTTTATTTGAAGCAGCGAGTGTACATAACCTAAAGTAGCAGGGAAAGTGCGGTCGCCATGGACGCAGACGCGTCCACAGGCGACGGCGTTTCTAGCGCGTTTCTCATGCGTTTTCTACGACCTTCCCAGACAAGAGTCCTTCACCAAAGCACCGTATATACAACCAACGCTAACGCGAACCCCTTTCACACGCGTACCCCACTCCTCTGTCGACATACATTTATTGCGATAGCAATTATATGGACACTCAAAAGCAGATTTCTGCCGTCGACGTCGCCGTCGCCGTCGCCGTGAGGTTCCGTATGACGTCAGTGGAGATAAAATCGTCGCCGCGCGCCGAACGTTGTATGTGCGAGTGAAAGGGCGCGAGGGGCGCGCGCTTTCACGGGGGGTGAACGCACGGCGGAGAACAAACGCGCGTTCAGCGCCGTGCTCGCTTAAGGGCTGCAGAAGTAGGCGTCTCTTTCCTCCTTTACAATCACCATATATGTAGAGCAAACGCGCCTTCTTCCGACGTGCGAGAGGCCTTGGGGGAGGGGGGGAGGGAAGGGAGGCGACGTTTAGCTGCGGCACCAAGTGCCTATTTATATCAGAGGCTCCGGCAACAGTCACCAACGCCACACGCATTTTGAGCGAACGCGGGCAAAACGCCGACGGCGTCGACAACAGTTCTGCGTGTTGTCGGTGCTGCTGCATGTCCAAGTTTATACAGCTGATAAAGCTAATATCATTACTCCGTATAGCTCTCTACAAATTTGCTATCGCAATTGATGCTTCGCCTTTCAGGTGAAACTGCGACAACTTTATTCCTACACTGCCATTGGTTGGCGACCCTGACGTTCACCCTCTCCAACGCGAGTATTCGACGGACACGACTCACGTCAACCCCCCTCCCTGTCCTCATTTTCATCTGCACCCTCTCACAGCATTCTCCCATGGGCAAAGGGCTCACTCCAACCCCTTTCCCCCTGCTGAGCTCTTCTTTGCCTCTCCTCTCCCGCTAGGTCACGTGGTGCGTTTTTCGCGAAGTCCGACAACGCTCTGGCGCGCCAGTCAAATTAAGCATTTTACATCAGAAATAATAAGGAAGGCTTGTATCAGTGACGCACCTGTAGTCTAGTGCAGCAGCGAACAATAACTTCTTGAAAACCTGCTGGAATTTTATATCATTGCTTGATTACGAGATGACTGCGATGTCCTTTCCCACATATAACCATGGTTAGATACACACACCTTTCTTGCTTCTTTAGGTTATGTACACTCTCTCCTCCAAATAAACGTAAGTTGTCAGTTAGCGCTTGTCCTATGTCTGCTTCCTTTCATCCTGTCTTAGTGCGCGCTTTCTGAACTTGCAAGTAGTAACCTTATAGCATCGAAACAGGTTCATTTAGGCAAGACCCGATGGATGGCCCCAAGAGGAATGAATGAATGAACGAACCTTTATTTGAAACAGTGACTTGTCAGTCGAGGTGCCCCGGTCACCTCCATTCGCGCCGCTGTCGGCTCTTCTTGCAGCGGGTTCGCCATCTGTGTTTTCAGAAAAGCGCTGCGCGCTTCGCCTCAGGTGCTGGTTCTGCATGATGCACTCCTCCTGCGTGAGCGCCGTGCGCATTCACCGTGGGCCGGCAGGCGCGAGCCGCTGGTCTACCGCTCGTGCCACGGGTGCCCCGGCGTTAGGGTTATCTTCGAGTGCATGGTCACAGAATCTGCATAGTTTGATTATTCGAGTAAAGGTCTACTGACTGCGTCGTGGTTAGTGTCAAACGATGCCCTGCAACTTTAGGATTCCGAGGTTACCAAATTCGCTCAGTTTCTAAGCAACGTTCCACACAAAATATCGAGAAAAGCAGGAGCCCATGTGAGATGCGACTTTCACTTTTTCATTAGGTTTCGTAGTGATTCACGAGCGATTGATTCAGACATAATTGTGTGGAAGTATCCTCCTACAATGGTACCTGCCGAAACTTTATTCTGAAGGCACTATTTATAAGGTTCGTTTTTATTTGTAGCATCTGACGAAAAAGACTTTGGGGAAGGGGGCTGAGTACAAACTTGTTGAAACGCAGGCCTTACGTTCGCTTAAATTACAGTAGCCAAGCTGTTTTATGAAGTGTTTACGGTGACGTTGGAGCTTCGGTACACTCAGGGTACTCTCAGTCGTTACAAAATGCACGTACTTGTGAATAGCAGTGTGAGACATGCTGCTTGCGTAAAAACTCTGCAATTCATCGAGAAGATGTCATCTTCTGTAATCATTCAACAACATTCGATGTTTCCTTTGGCGCTGCGTCCCCAGAAGAGCTCACGGGAAGAGACAGCCAACAATGAAAATTCTGAATCTTGTTGGAGCATAATGTTAGACCTCCGTTAAAATGGGAATTAACCGGACGTCGAAGTGGTTACTTAGCGTGCTTCAACTACACATATGATAGAATGGCTGACGCACTCTACAATAACAGGACATTTAACGCCAGGGCAAGGACGAATTGAAACCATTAAACGAAGCTAACAGTTAGCGTCTGATAAAGCTTGGGCGTCAGCAACAGCGAAGTTTGTGCTTGTGTATGGTGTCATTATTTTCATTCTTGCAAATGTTGCTGCTATGTCGTACGCATCGTTTTATGCCAACACTCTGACGCACAAACCGGTGCACACAACTTCTTTACATAAACTAGGAGTCTGCCTACGTACTGCCGATAGTTAGCAACGCTTATTCCCAGAAGTCGACGTGTCCCGGTATAAAAGATAAATACCGAGACCCAGAGCGGTAAGATTAAGAAATGCCGATTCCAGACTCCTCCCGGTGGTCCATCTGGTATAAACAATCTAAGCCGTTCTTCTCATGACACTGATCCAGAAGCTGAAGCAATTTGTACGTATACCTCGGAATTCACAAATTAGGCCTAGTTCCAGCTACATCGTTTGCGATTTCTTCGGAGAATTCAAATGGGATATCTATAACAGACACTGAACCACCAGAGCTTTGGAGACGAGCTACTTCCTCGGTTATCATACTCAACATGCTGGTCTGCAGCTTAATTCCATCACGGCAATATCACAACATGGCATAATTAGTGTAAATTTGGAAGAGATCCCCGTATCCGGCGCGGTGGGTGACTGTGGAAACAGTTCCTTAGAAATCCCTAACTTTGACTTTATGCAATTCTTTTAAACACCATAATGAATGCTCCCTCAATTCCATGGCGATTCATCTATATGGTGGTTTCTGAAAGCGGAAATCGGCGCGTGATTTCTAACCGCAACTGTAGTAAAGCTCAGCACAATGCGTTGGCGGGCTAGTTGGTGCGAGCCCATAATTACTTGTTCAGCGCAAAAACAACGGACACGTGAAAGACGACAGGACAAGGCGCTACTCTCAACTGGGTAAAGCTCTCTGTCTTCAAGAAGATAGAACTTTTCTCTAGAGGAAAGGCACCTCCAAGCTTTCGTTTATCTTGCAGCTCTTCTTGCTGTATTTGTGCAATGTTGGCTTCACTACCAACCAGTACCTCAGTGTTGTCTCTCCTAAATACATCTCACTATTAATTTTTAAAGTCTTCTGCCACTCATATTCTCAAATTAGCCTGTATTTCCAGCAGGTATTGAGTATAAAAAATATTCTGGGGTTTTATGTGCCAAAACCACGATATTATTAGGAGGCACGCCGTCTTTGGATAATCACGCGAGGTTCTTTAGCATGCACCTTAATCTCAGGTCACGAGAGTTCTGGCAAAATGCAGTCACAGTGGCTGAGGTCGAACATCCTAAAGGGCATACCGAAGTAGCAGAAGTTTAGATGCTATTTATAGGCACTCAAGTAGCCGCAATGTCATACACAGACGCATGCAAACGTTGGACAAATGACCTTTACTTAATTTATACGACATGTTGCCTCCTCACACACCTTACCCAAGAATGTGGCTAATTATTCTTGCATTAGATGGCCTTGTAACACTGAGCTATACCCACTCCGTGCTCTCGCAGTAACCCGGGTAGCCCGGTTGCCAGTGGACTTTTCCAGCTTATTTCTCGACCTGCTTTTTCACCAAAATGTGTAGAGTTTGAGAATTCAGTCACATTAGCTCAGCGGCAAGTTGACGATTGTTATCGTGCGCGACACGTTCAACTGGAACCTGAATTCTCCTTAAGCGATCTGCAATGTGCGATTGCGTCATGTCATCAAATATATGCGGCTGGGCCGGGCACCAACTTACGTACAGTATGTTAACAAATCTCGTGCCGACTGGTACAGCTGTTCTTCTAGACCAATCTATTCATCTATGCACATGAGAAACTGTACCTGAATCATGAAACATTGCTGAAACCGGGTAAGACGCCCTTGCTCCTGTAATCTTTCCACCCTATTGGCTCGGCAAGTTGCTCATGCAATGAGGGCTCACAAGAAAAGCCACGCACACCTTTTCGTCGTCCGCCTACATAAACTTGATCCTTAGAAGCTGCAATTGCCATCCAGAATTTCCCGCTCCAATGCAACGTTGTTATGCCGTCTGATGACTGTGGTGGCATTCACGGAATCTTACTCGTTCCTCGTTGGAATGGCTGACACACCTGCGCGGGATTCCGGCGAGGCCGAAGAAACTACTGAACGCCTCCTGTGCCTTTGTTCTGATTATGACGTCCAGCGCCGCTCTCATTCGTAAAAAATAAACCCGCTGAACTCAAGACCTTCTTCAGAGGACGAGATACTTGGACCTTGGCCTTCGGGGTCGCTGGCGCAGAAAGCAACGAGGGCATATCCCTACAGTACTTGAGTCGTCGCGTCTCTGCGAATATTTATAAACTTGGCAAGAGCCTTCAAGTGCGCAAGTGAACAGGCACTCTTTCTCTCCTCTTCTTTCTGCGCTTTTCGTCCCCGTATCCTCTTCCCCCAATGCAGGATAGCAAAAAGGAAGTACGTCTGGTTAACCTCTCCGTCTTTCCTTGATTCTTTCTTTTTCTCTGTCTCTCCCTATGCAAAGTGATGGAGAAGTTGGCTGACGTCCAATTTCAGGGGTGGTGTAACGGAAACAATTGTGTTTTCACAATGCTTGACAAGTTTTAGAAAACTGTGAGTCACATTTAATGCAATAATATATATCGTAACGTGTGTGGTATATGGAAGTGCCTGTCGAAACTTTACGATAGCGGCATCTTGGGCAAAGAGGGCGTTTGACACCGTCAGCCACACTCACGCTCTGCTTAGCCTCTTAGAGCTCGGAGTGTCCAGCCGACCTCTTTGATGTATTTCTATGTTCTTAACAGACAGCAACGAAATCCTTCCCAGGAACCAAGGAAAGATACTGAAAGAGATCTAAAACAGTACCACAGAGCAGCCTCCTCAATCCTTTCCTTTTTGAAGCGTGTCATGGCAGATGTACCAAGAAGACCACCGTCAGGATTACAATTCTCACTCTATGCTGATGATGTGTGTATTTGGGCGACTGGGTTCTACGTGCATTTTCTTCAGGTGGCATTGCTAGATGGCATGTAATATTGTTAACCACTAATTAAGAGAGAGAGGGATGGTTCTATCGCACGCAAAAGCTGCGGCATTGACCTTTCCCCGAAGGCAGGTACAAAATGTACATATAAAATTGGAAGGACAACCCTTAATGAACGCCACGCAGCACCGATTTCTTGGCATAATATTCGACCGGCAGCTATATTGGCCTCCACACATAATTATACTTGAAAGTTAGGTCAGTGGGATAGTGAACGTACTTCGTAGGCTTGCTGGTACATCACGGCGTGGATCGACGTCACCTATGTTTAACGTTCACAGTGTCTTAAGTGTAAAAAAATTTGGATTATCTGCGCACGTTTTACACCACCTTTCCTGCACATCGGAAGCGCGACTCCAAAGACTCCTAGCGAGAGGTCTTCGCATATGCCTAGGAGTTCTACGAGCGAGTTTTAGCTGGTCGTTATTGCTGAAGCTCGCCCATCTGATTTACAACTCTGAGAACATCAGAAACATGTCAGAATTTTTCGGGGCTTCAAAACCAGCGTGAAAACCGCCCATTCGCTTTAGGCATATTGAAGATGAACAAAAGTTGGGTCCATAAAGAAATTCAAGAACAACATCTCTGTATCCTGCGAAGTAGAGATCGAGTTTTGGAAATCAAATGTAGGATACCCTCCATGGCTGCTTACGCTTCCGAAAATAGAGATGGCAGTTGATGGTGCATAAATATAAAATGAGATATGTTCATTAAATCTGCTCAAAAGCTAGCAATGTACCAAATATATATGCGCTATGCAGAACACATACAAGTCTACACGATGACTACAGTTTAACAAATTCTGCAACCTCAGCATTTGTTATACCACACTTCAATGAACAAGAATAATTCATGTTATCCCATTCAAAATTGTCAACAACGGCTAAACGCATCGCTTTTCAGCAATAAAATGTATAACTTCTATATGAAAGGCGCAGAAGTAGGCAGTTTTCAGTGGCTACCAGGCGGCTCTTACATCGCTTTGCAGCACAAGAATGAAAACGATGAATACTGTTATAATTTACGAGGCAATCAAGGCGCTCAAAAAAGCAGACCAAGCGCAGCGCGAGGCAATTTTTGAGTCAATACAGCAGCCGATCGATGCAGCAGCACGCCAAGCACTTCGCAGAGATGACAGGATATCCCTCCGAATATAAAGAAATGAACTACGCGTCATTCTAAAAGTAACGGCATCAAAATATGCAGAAAAACGCGGTTTCACCAAAGTTCCAAGCGCTCCAATTTGTTTTATATTGATCTGCTTATTGAATTAAACATTTCAACATATTCGGACCACTGAACGGCACTTCAATTTAAAAAATATTTCTTCGGCGAATAGTCATAAAAATATTGTTCTTTGTTCACTTTTGTCACTTGATACTGTTATCTGAGCACGCCGCTTTCAATAGTGTCAGAAAGCGAGTAATGCACTCCAAATGAGTTAAAATGAGGAGTCGTTAACTAAATAATCATGAACATAGCTTACACAACAAAATAATTGTTGAAGTCCAGAAACTGCACTCCGAAAACATTTGGTTCATATCACTTGGATTACTGGCCCCTACGCGGTAAGTTTTGCTCTGTCAGTGTCATGAGGCCTACCCTTTAGCAAGTGCTTGCGAAGGCATGGTTTCCGTAACCCGACCCTTACGAATACTTGTCAGCAAAGCGATGCGTGGTTAGAAGAATGCTAAGAAGTCCCCTTTCGCCGAAGAACTTTGACACGAGTTTCTTCATAAATATTTGTGCGTGAACACACCTAGGCAGTAATTGGGTGTCTGTTTCTCATAGGGGAATCCATGCGCAAGTTCTTCAGATTTCCAGGTCAAGGTTAATGAGGAAGCCTGAACTCACTTGGCTAAGTGTTTCTATTTTTGGAAGTGGCCATTAGAACGCAAGAGTTTCCTCGTGCATAACGAACCTCCTATCGATCGAGGCATGGGCAGGACACTCTTGTTATTCTCCATTTAAGTTAGTTTCGCTTCAAACACCAAAGTCCAACGTTACGCCACTGAGTACTTTCCGAACTTCGTTAACGTGAAATAGGCGGGTCTTCGGTCGGAGTGAACTGGCTCAATTTTTGTTATGTCTTCGTTTCGGCTTTTGAAAACCTATCAAGAGCGTTTCTCTGGTATTGTTATTCCTGGCTATGTAAGAATAGTGACACGAAGGTAAGTAATATTCATTACGTTTACAGCAAGTATGAAAGGTAAGAGCAATACTCTCTTTTACATACCTTGCCTTTTATTTACCATACTCTTCAGCATCGATTTAAATAGCGTATAAATGCAATAAAAAGGTGTCAGTTGTGTCCGTTTTTATACGCTACCATTGGTTTTCATGGCAGCGGGTGTAACTGGAAGTTGTATTTTTTAAATTTAACCAATATATGCGCTGATTTTTCTTGAAAATTACCGGTCAAGTTCACGTCCCTATTTTAGCATTACATGCCAGTATCTTTGAGGAACAGATGGTGGTTGGCTGCTAACCGTAGCGTAGCCAGGAAGGTTTAGTGCGAAATCACTACTAGCCTACCAACCTGGATTTCGCCTCGGTCTGCGTGAAGCCTTTTCATACGCCCGTTCCCTCACGCGCATTTCGCGTGCACAGCCTCTTCTTCTTCTTCGCCACTCCAAGCACAGCGAACTAGAATGAGCTCGGCGACAGAGGCAGCTGGAGTCAACCGACGAAGATGTGGCCAAGCGATTGCGACTTCAGCAACAAAGAAGACAATTCATGGCGTTGAAACGTGCCCACGAATCTACCGAGGAACGACAGAAGCCCTTGGAGAACGACAGAGTGCACAAGCGTGCCAAGCGCGCTGCCGAAACGGATGAACAGCGACAAGCCCGACTAGCTGCGGACGTTGCATACCAGCATCGCAAGGCCGAGGAACGTCTGTCTTTGGCAATGGCTAAAATGGCCTTCTTTAAGCGGGACTTCCTTGGCTTGGCGTGTTCTGCGTGTGTCAGACTGTGGCACAAGAAGGACTTGGACTGCGTCACGGCTCCCATGAACGGGACCCTGGCTTTTGCCTTTCGCGATCGTTGAAGAGTTCTCTTCGTTTAAGGTATGTAGAACGTGTGAGTCTTCGCTCGTCCATGACTAGTACCTGTTACCGGGGTAACCATCGTACTAGGGCGCGGCGGAGGAAAAAAAATTTCCGCCTCCATTCCGCCCTGTGAAAGTGGGATGCACAGCGATGCACAAGTGCGTTATTGAACTTGTTCAATTTCTCAAAGTAAAGTGAGTCACAAAATTTGTAAAGTTCGACTTACAACCTGCAGACATGATAGAATCGGATTGTAATTTGAACATACGAGGAAACATAATTCTGTTACGCGGAAACTCAAAATTACACTTGCTCTAGAGACGAAAATTCTTCTTTGTCGATGTGACGGTGTACAGGCAGACATTTTGTCGGGGTAACCATATACAGCTTCGCTCTAAAACGGTGGCAGATCCTCGAGCCGCGCTACCCAGCAGAAAAGCGCCGTGTGCTCCTGTTCTAGTTTCCATTCGTGACACCATTGCGCCTGCTGAGTTTTCAAGCAAAGCTTGTATTGGCTCACAAGTTTCGGTGGCATTGTACTCACGCAGAACCTCACGTGTGGCGCGTACTCGCATTGCTTATGGAGGTATGAGCCGGGAATATGCGGGTATGAGCCAGGGACAAGAAAGAAAGAAAAAGAAAGAAAGGAAGGAAGGAAGAAATAACAAGTGCGAGGAAAGCTGCGCCGGCACCGGATCACGTGACGCGCAAGACCAATCAGGGTCGTTTGGTGTGTCGCGGGGAGGGAAATGTATGGAAAGGGGGTTGGCACGCACTCCACCGGGCTTCACTCGATTCAGATCAGTTTAGGCGCCCTGATGAGAAGGCCGCGCGTGGTGCTTTCCGCCGAGGAGGAGGCTGCATTTGAGCAATGGCGCCGCGAACTCGCTCAGGAAAGGGCTCGTCATCGACTTGCCGATGTTAGCGTGAGGGCTTCCGAAGCCCAGGCGAAACATCAACGAAGAGCCGCCGACCCGGAGTTGCGGGAGCGCAATGTTGAGGCCAAACGTCCGCGTTGTCTTGCCCTCTAGGAACCTGACAACAGTGGTGCACGCCTCGGCAATGCTAGTGCCAACTTCCCCGGTGTGACGGCCAGGTCTCAACGCGAGTTTCTCACCCAGAACTTCGGTGCCAGCTGCAGTGCGTGTGACCGGTTGTGGTTTGAGCTCAACGTGGTACTCGTCAGTGCAATTTGTTTCGAGGAACACCGAGAAACACACGACAAGCTGCACTTGCTCTCATTTCGTCCACAGGGTAGGGACTGCTGATTTCTTTGAAAGGCAGATTGTATCACCTTGGTGGATATCGGTGCGACTCTTTTTGCACCAATTGTTGGCACTAACTGCGGTGCTTCCGCTCCAGCAAGCGTACGGCCCGATACGCGCACCTTTGTAGCCTATGATCAATGGGTATAATTATCCGCCCAAGCCTCTCCACATCCCTCCGCTCGACCGTATTTCCGCTTGCATATCTGTCATGCAAGTGCGCATGCTGCTCTACGACACTGGCCAGTATGGCGTGAAACCACAAAGCGGTGTTTGTGCAAGTCTGGAAACCTCCTTTTTCTGTCTCCACCGAGTAACCTGTAGGCATATAAACACAGTTTGCATGACTGTGCGCATCATGTGTGCAATAAAACAAGCTTAACAACGACAACGCGATTGCAAAGGATTTAATTAGCAACTGGTGAAACAACCGCCAGCAATGCCTAATGTGGTACATGAACATTGACAATTCGGTAAAAAAAAAAGTGCTTTCGCGCGTATTCGTGGTTTGCGTAGCCAAATCGTGTGTAATATATTTCTAGCAGAGGGGGGCCGGGGAGGGAGGAAGGGGTGGGGAGGCATGTACTTGAAAGGAAAGAGGGGAAGGAGCGGTGTTGCGCATGCGGCATCCTGGTACACAGACATTCCGGGGGGGTCCTGTGTGTAGTGCGCCACCCCTTGGCTATGCCCTTGGCTGCAGGTTGATCAGGCCTTGCAACACGTGCCGGCTACTGCTATGCCCGAGCAGCTCCTTTCCGGAAAGTTCGTCAGCGTTCAGAAGCATATTGACAGAGATCGTGGCAAGAATGTCTCGCGGAGTGCAGTACCATAAATTTTCTTACTCTCAATGCAAATTAAGCTGCTTTCTTTGAAAATATCTACCGCACCTCACGTTTTTCACGCATAAATTCGCTTACTTGAAATCGGGTGTACGCTTACGATCACTTTTTGGGGCATTTCACCAACCATATTCTAAGGCTTAGTCCCGCCCATCGCACAGAGACTTCACCGCGAAGACCCTCTTGTGCGTGCTGCCGAAAATGCAGCTCCTATGGAGCCGCTCCTCAAGCTTACGCTGTGAATATGCTGCGTGTGCGGCGTAGGACTGGGATGTTTAACTCGATAGCGTTAAGCTAAGGCCCCGTGTCACAAAAAATGGGGCGTCGGTGTCGGCATCGGTGTAGGCGTCGGGGTAAGCATCGGTGTCTGGCGGAAATAATCATACCGAACCATATCATCCCGAACCACCCCGACCGGCGCAAGGCATTAGTGAACAAAAATTGAATTTATCAAAGTAAAGTTCGTCAGAAAAATCTAAAAGAACGACTTAACCTCAACCTACAGCCGTGACAGCGTCAGATTGTAATTTGAATAAACGAGAAAAAAGCCTGATAAGCAACCAGGAATCTTTGAATGCTATCGCGTTGCACTCTTAAAGGTGAAGCTTAAGCGTCCTCCATTTCTGATGGTGTTTCACTGTACTTTGGCTCTAGGCAACATTGAGGGGAATGTTGAAAACCGAGCCTTTATAAATTTTGATCGAGCCCCATGTCGCAGAACATACGGTGTCAGTGTCGGCGTCAACGGCGTTCAATAACGATGTCGCGTTCCACCCTTAAAGGCGAAGCTTGAGCGTACTCCAAGTTTTTCATTCTTTATTGCCGTCTATTTCAATAAAAAGCTGAAATGTCGCCGAATAAACACGCCATTTAGAAATTCAAGTGTAAGCTTCTTTGTGCACCGGTTGCTCTGTAACCTGAGGAAGACGTACGCTCTATCCAAACCATCACTTGCTGCAATAATAAATTTGTCTGCTTTGCAAAATATCTCGGGAGTTCGAGGAGGTATGGTGTTGTCTTACGCTGAGTGTGCGAAAAAAATTTAAAGAATGCTGACATTTCTTAAACGCGCTCATCACTCGTAGTGCGAAGTACTAAGCATGTCTTTGGGCACGAAAAAATACTGTTAGCGAAATTTTAAAAATATTTCTTACGTTACAAGCTACAAATGTATGACCATTCTGCAAGTTACAATTTCAATAATGGTTTGAATGGGATAAATATCACTTTATAGGCGTATGTAAAAAAATAAGCTTTGGCGCTCATTTTGACAGCTGCCGCACAACGAGTTTTTAAAATTATGCTGGAGTACGTATTATTAGAGGAATTAAAGGATCACTTTAAATGCACGAAACATGGTTGTACCATTGTGGCGAAGATAGCTTTGAACAGCATCAGACCATTACTGCACCGATTCCTAGAGCGCCGTCTGAACATAACTATATGTCCCAGTAAACAGAACTTATTCGCAGCCCAATAGGATCTTATTTTCTGCTTAATATGCACTTACATAAACCTTTCGCCGCCATTTTATATGTGACTATGTCAGTAAGCCATCAATTGCTGTGTCGGATAAAAAGGTCATATTTCATGAAAGCCGCAAGTATGCATTGCGATAGTGATGAATATTTCAGCAATGTTTCACTTCGCATTTTGTTTAGCATTCTTTAACGTTTAGCTCTTTCTCCCTACCGTCTATCTGATTTGTTCATGATAACCAGAGCCTTGCTTTTTCTTTCTATGTTTGCCAATGTTTTCGATAATAAAGTTCAGTTGGAAATCAGTGCTTGTCCATGTTTACTTTTTTGTCCCTGTTGTTACCGCCGCACTGTGCACCCTCGAAAATGCCAAGTAGCCCAAGCAACCACTTTGCTCATTAAAAAAATACATGGAACCAAATAACAATGTATTCCGAAGAATTGTTATTGGCACTCTACTTGTTCACAACTCAGACCAGTCAAACGTATAGTGAACATCACGTGTTTTTACATAATTCGTACAGACACCTGAAAACTGGCACAGGAAATTGAGTTCCAATCTGATGTTATACGCATTCGAACTGTTTTCCTTTGTGTATAAGGGAGAAGCCATTTTTTTTAACTGGTGTGTGTTACGTTGCATGCTAGAATGACTCTCTCAGTCAGATAACTGTAGAGCGTTAAGTACTTGGGCTTTCTGCACAATATTTTTTGTACGTACAAAGACGAACTAATGTTTAAATGAGCTGAACACTCTTTACGAAATCACGTATGTCTGTTCAGATATAGCGCCCTAAAGGAAACCCCTACTTGATCTTCTGTGGCTTAGAAAAAGAAGGCCAAACGCAGGGATAAAAATTCTAGGACTATCGTTGTCTTGCTGAATGACCTCGCAGGTAGAAAACACGTACTGGGCTTTAATTTAATTTTATCGCTCTCATGACCAATCAGGAGTTACAGAGAGGAGTTGGTTGATATACAAACTCGTAATTTACGTAGGTAGATCCTGCATAATGTGATAAATTAAAACAGACTTGAACGCTGAAGGACCGGCGATGGACACGATGACAGCAGGGAGGTGGGGCCAATCGAGGAACCCGCAGTGGTTGCTCAGTGGCTCTGGTGTTTGGCTGCTAAACACGAAGTCACGGGATCAAATCCGGGCCACGGCGGCCGCATTTCGATAGCGGCGAAATGCAAGAACGCCTGTGTACTTAGATTGAGGTACACGTTAAAGAACCCCGGGTGGTCCAAATTATTCCGGAGTCCCCCATTACGGCGTGCTTCAAAATCAAATTGTGGTTTTGGCACGTAAAACCCCATAATTTATTTAACTTAATTAAGCGAATAACTAATGAGTACTTAAGTGGCGGTACTTGAACTTTAAAATGGTGATCTGCACGTGGGGACACATGAGCCTTGGCTGCACGCACAGCACCTTTCTGTCACTGCTCGACACTAAAGACAGGTAAGCGGGAGGTCAATGATGCATACGCTGAACCATCAAGTTGAAGTTTTTTTGTTGATACTGCAATATGTAGCAGCATGGCGTAGCAGGAACGGATATGCGGGTGCATCAGCTGGTTAGTTCTTCTTTTATCTTCTTAATATTTACATTTTTTTCTGTAAACTTAGTAGCCGGTTGTGTCTAGTATGTGTGTGCTCGTTATATGATGTGACCGTCCAATTTGCTAACTGTGCTTTGGAATAGCCGGCTCTGATCTGACCTACAGTCACCCGTTCCTCAATAGTTGTTGAACAAAAACAAAAGCAAAAAAAGCCCCAGGTGCAATTAGCATGATATGTGTACATATATGGTTCACTGTATATTAAACAAGGTATTGATGAACGTTAGAGCTTTCATTCAAGTCCTTGTGTTCGTTGATTTCTCGTCTCCTGAAATAAAACACAATTACGACCAGTACGCAGATTGGGATATGAAACACCAGTACCCCAGCTGATTTTGTTACAGAGATAGCCAGAAGACAGTCTGCGTCACTTCGCCTTACCTTCTTGGTTGTTATATTACTGAGCCCGAATGAACATCTTACACATGTGCAGTGTTGTATAAAAGCAAATCCCCCCCCCCCCAAAAAATAAAATAAAATAGCAGCACATTTTTTTCTCTTAAGCCTTCATGCAAAATTTCAGCTAAGTGTTCAATCACTCTCTCCGGTGTCGAAACCGACGTAGTTCTTAACGTTCTTGGAGAACCTGTACTCGCCGTGATATGGATGCTCGCTTCTTTCTGCCCCTTGCGTATGTCCATACCTTATTCTTCTAGCACCGTCTGTGGTAAAAAGCTTCGAAAACCGAAGCTTTAAAACTGAGAAGCGCGCTTGAAAATGGTAGGGCCAGTTATTGTCGGGTCGTTCAGTTCTTCTGAACTCTGAGAGCTCGCCTTCGACGAACGATTTGTCTTCCCAACTCATTTCGCAACCATGCATTTTGCAGTAGTGATGAAAGATGAAGAAATCCCAAACTGCGCAATACACTTTCATCCTTTTTTTCTCTCTCTCTCTCTATCTTTGCAGTGAGCAGCGGTGTCGTTTAAACCCGCGAGAGCTTCTTCGAGCGCAAAGTTCGATTGTCGCCGCAGGACATCATTCCTTGTTTTCTTAATGTTTGGCTTGAAAACCAACCAGAAATGATCGTACGGAAGGTGGGAGATGTAAAACACTGCCCAAAGTTTTCTGCTCTTGGAATATTTTGTGATGTCCGTTGCGCAACGTGAAGCTACCTCTGAGGTTTTAGTTTGAAATAGCTAAACATGAGCCTCATTAGCTCAGGTTCTCAACCCGAGACCCCGTAGAGAGTTTTTCATTCTCTTCTCCACTCCGAGCTCTCCACTGACTATGAACGGTCTCTGAATTTACCCGCCGGGATGAATCAGTGGCTGTGCTGTTCTGCTGCCGAGCACGCGGTCGCGAGTTCAACTTCATCGCTTGACGGCCGCATAACCATGATCACGAGATGCAAGAACGCTCGCGTGATAAAGTTAAAGTTCACTTTAAATAACCATAATGGTTAATATTCATCCGAGCGCTTCATTATATGGTGTCCCGCATAACCCACTGTGATAATTTCCCGATGCCGTGCCTACATGAAATGCATTTTTGGCAATATATACAAGGAACGCAATAACTTCGCTCTGGTATTATTACATTGCACAAAAGCTCAGTAGCAAAACGAAAATTTCTGAAATTAGCCTCGATACATCGCCAGCAATAAAGCTGCCGTACACACATAGAGGTGATCTAGCATTTATTAAGAAATCTATGTATATTATTTTAATGTTAAGACATCGGTGGTTCTTTCATTTATATAATTGGTCTCTTGGCCAAACTTACAAGGTGATGTATTTCATGGCATTCATTCTCACATGCCCAATAGCTGCGATCAAGTGGGGAACAAGGCACTGCAAATTATTTTGTAAAGCAGTCTGCGCCGAGAAAACTGCAGCTCCTATAAGCTCTTACACTTGCAGTATGGGTATGCATTACACTCCGTTGCTGTCCCGTCCAAGATCTACAAACGAGGCAGTAAGTGTACTTAAATCGTGCCGAAGTACCATTACTTCAGCATGTCAAGTGAACACATTTAAATCGACGACATGAATTAGGTCAGAAAACTGACCAAATGTGGAAACGCTATTAAAGGCAATAGTTCTTTTGTCGGATCAAATTCAATGCTAAGCATATTGTTGATCTAGCGTTTCTGACGAAATTGAAAAATAACTGCCTTTCAAGACAACAGTGAACTTTGAGCGAAAATCTCAACACCAGGATGGCTAGAACACAACGTCATTACAGTACAGATCTTAACGCCGTTTCACTTTGTCCTTAAATTGTTTTGCTCAAGCCAGATCACTAACGAAAGACATCCGTGAGCTTGGCCAGCGCCTGCGTGCATACAAATATCTGAATTGCTTCGCGCACCAGGGGTCACAAAAGTTAGGTCCCAAATCATCTAGCGTTCTGAGAGAGCGAGAACGTCACAATATCAAATTTTTGAAAACTACCTCCCTGGTTCAGACATTCATATTTTTCTTTCATAGTTTAGTCCCATTCCACATGCAAATACTTCGACAATACTTTGCAGGTTTACGATGAGGGCAAGCCGGCGCTTACTTATATAGTAGAATGTGCCTCCTCAGTTAGTTATATCGCCCATACCTCGTAATATGCACCCAGAACACAATCAGGAGTGACGTGCAGACAGAGCTAAACATCTACAAAAGCGCTACGACCAAGCCGCAGATGTAGCCTACGTTGACACCGCGTAATACCCCCACCAGAACGCCATGGTGGTCGCCGTAGTCGCGGGCTCGCAATACCGCCTCGCGGCGACCGCATCAATACTCACCACTCAACCCGAAGAAGGAGAGGAAACGGCCATCGCCTTGGCCTATGCCTCTACCAATGCACACTACATCATCAGCGATTCAAAAACGGCCATTCGCACTTACAGAAGAAGACTCATAGCACCCCAAGCACAGAAAATACTCTCCGGCACTCCTGCCTCAAGGCAACGCTGCGTACAGATCATCTGGGCCCCTGGTCATTCGGGTCTGACTGGAAACGAAGCCGCCCACGATGCCGCCCGAGCTCTCGCACACCTAGGAGCATCATCCGTCTCCTGCGTCTTCCGATCCTGACGAGCCCTCTGTTCTGCATAGCGGTCACGCGCGCCGGCCGCATGGTCACGTTCAGAGCAATCCTCCTCCACTACTGCAGAGAGTGGTTACACTACCCCCCCCCCCGCCCCCAGCACACAAAACACTGAATAAATCACAATCCACCACTTGGCGACTACTTCAGACGCGAACTTTCCCAAATCCCGTGCTATACCACCGAATTTACCCCGATGCATACTCCCCACTCTGCAAAGCCTGCGAGGCCCGCGCTGACCTCGATCACATCATCTGGGCATGCCCGAAAGCTTCACCCACCAACACCCACCGCACTAACACTACACGCATCATAATCTACGGCCGAGCAGTGGGAGACTTTGCTGCTCAGCTTGGACCCAGAAGAGCAGCTCTGGGCCGTCCGGATGGCCGAAGACGCCGCCAGAAAGCAAGGGCTGGCCGCCGTCTGAGGAAGGGGAGGCCTGGGGGTTAGTCTCCTAACCCCCGCCACCCCCAGACCCCATCATGGACACAATAAAGTTTTATCTCTCTCCTCACAAACCAATCCATTCTTAAGGCGTAACGGGGAATTTTCCCTAATGTAACAATATTCAGCAAGTGTATGAAATAAATGATATTACAATAAGCAGACCGCTAGTACATCTATAGCGTCGTTTCCTTCAATGAATACGATTCTCTTCGTTGTTTTCTGTCCGTCGCTCTTTCGACTTCCTTATGACACGTTAACAATGTTTTCGTTTCTTGAGACAATGTATGAAAAATTCCCTCATAAGGGTTCTGTGCTACAAATTAGGCAAAGGGAAAATTGCACAACAGACAGACTTGATAGTCTCCTGGTTCAGTAAGTGGAGACAAAACGCTGGCACTAGGAATGGGCACACCTCTCTTCAAACAACCCCAGCGCTCTCTTCGCGGTGTTTGCCGCATGTTCCTCGACTTTCCGAATCCCAGTGGAGGCTTTCGCGTAGAACGGGTGGAAGTCTGACAGCTATTAATTATCCACCGACGTTACCGCAGGCTCTAAAGGGAAGGTGCAGTACAAACGTTTCTCCCCATAAAGAGCCACCGGAGGCGTCACGACGATAAATTATTTATCCTCGCAAAAGCCTTCTATAGCTGTCAGACTTCTGGCATTCGCCTTTCCCTCTATTAGTCCACATCACGACTGCTTGCGGTTTCCTCGAGAACAGGAGAAGAAATGTGCGAGCTCGTCTCTTTCCGTAATCGCTGACGGTGCTTGAATAAGATCTTTATTAACTTCCTAGGTGCGCATTTACATAGCAGTCATTTAAACTGTCTCTGCGCTTTATTGAGTATGTATATGCGTTGCACTCCCAGTATGTCATTGTTGCCTTTATTATTGATGCATGCTGGCTTCCAGTGTGACTTTAATTGTGCAGTTAGTGGTGCGTATGTTATGATCCAATGAGCAGTGTACAGCTCAAGAATGTGGCATACGCTTTGTTTTCAAGGTTTCACTTTCTGGTTGTGAACTTGAAAGATGGCGTAGGACAATATTACAGGAAATTTATACAGAAACTCTTTTTTATGGTCATCGCCATCCTCTTGTGGCATTGCAAGAAGCCATGTGCCCAGGTAGGTACTTCCTTCGCAGACGTTTATCAAGGCAAATTCGTTAAGTAGGCAAAGTCACTAAAAGACAAAGTCAAGACATCAATACAAAGTCACTAAAACAGCCCACGTGATATTTCGTGTTCCTGGTAAGTCTTTGCTGCTGCTTCTGTGGCAAGTTTGCTGCTGCTTCTCTGCTGCCTTTGAAGGTAAACCATCGTACTTAAAGAGCGAATGTACTCACAGATAGTGTCCGATTATGGCAACCACTTAAAAAAATGCGTGCCGTAATCCCTTCTCACCCTTTTTCCTTTGTCATGTGCGCGGTATTTTTTTTAACGAATGTTCAAGTTCACAGGTTGGCAGGTATGAATTGGTGTAGTGCACGATGCTTTTACAAGTGTTGTTCATCCTGGTGCGAGCACTGTAGGTGGTGGCCTATAAGAAGGGCAGTCGAGCATCGCCCAATTTGCATACCGCATTATCTGTTAATTCAAGGTTGTGCGCAGATGTATGTCTCTTTTCCTGAGATATCAATGTTTGATGATATCCACTGAAACATCACTGCTCTTCCCTTAGGTGTTATTTAATGGGTCATCTTAAGTACTTCACGGAAAAGAAATGAATCAGCGCTGGCACTGGACAACCGGGTGAGAGCTCCGCGGTAGTCGCCTGAAACAACAGCCTTTGGCAATATAACATTTTGAATAATATACTTCGGCGCCTTATTAATGCCTTAAAGTTCTGCATATGTCGAAGATGCATACAAATAGTAGAAGTAGAATGCTGTGCTGCAGGCTTCGCTCAATAAGACGCAGCAGCTGTACAGCCTTCTTGAACAGAGCTGTCTTGTAAACCTTAGACAAAATGGCATGCGAGTCTTCTATAAGGAATCACTGTCAGAGTAGATGAGCGGGGCATACTGCTGTTCTTTTTTTTTTTTGAACCGCTGGAATACTAACTAGACGAGCGTCCGAGGACGGTTCTATTCTCGCTCAAGAGCCGTGTCTTCTACGACATTCACAATCTCAAGAATGACCGACGTCGTTTGCCCCATACGCCACTTCGGTCTGCACAACAGTCCTTGAAAACGGTTCGTGCCATCGAGGGGCCATCTGCTTATACACATTTAATAAAAATGATCATGAATGATTTGCTCGCTAAGATGTATAAAGCAGAATAAAGAGCTATGTATTTATGTTCAATGAAGCTTCGTTGAATTCCTTCAATGAAGTGCTAGAGTTATCCGTCACTTCTCGTGCATGCCAAACGCAAAGATATTTTACAACCGCAATTTATCGTAAAAATTCAGTGGCCAGTTCATTAACGTAACAGCAATTCGTTCAACGACAAATGATTTTCGCTTAAGTTTCTTATGTTAACGAACAGACATCGCCATAATCCGTTCTCCAAACCGGCCGTCAGCTTTTGGGAAAATGAGTGCCATTAATCATGATGATGTAAGTGTATTTCGGCGTGAAATGGTAAACAGCACAGAAGTAGTACTGCCGAATGAAATGAAAAAAAGGGACAATAGTGGTCTTAGCGAAGCGGCAATGATGAAACGGGTGCTCTGGAGTACAATGTTTTCTGCTTTTATACCGATGTGCTTTCTTATGTGGCACTATCGCATAATGCATATTTTGCGAGCCCGTGTACTTTAAGTACACTGCACGCACCCTCTGGCTGTATGAGGCCAGCTCCTGCCGTTAAAAAAAAGAATAATAATCAGATGCGACTCCCCCAGTCCCAGAGTGTGTTATTAGGCAAACATAATTTCCTTCGACGGTGAAGAAAATTACTCTCATCTTCAGAAGTTCGCGCTACAATATAAATTATTGAATTCGGTCTGCCTTTGTAGCGGCATAGTTACTTAGACTAATCCTGTTCATGTGATGAAAGAATGTTCAATCCACTTTGTGCTTTCACACAGTATTGCAATTCAACGAGGAGCGCGAAAGCGCTCTTTTTATTGCCTCGGCATGTTGTTATGTTTGCTATACACCGAGGTCGTGCAATGTTTGCACAGAGAAAATGCGACGTCGGCGTAAATAGGGAGAAGGGACGGTGCAGAATTTTGTCACATGTCTTACGCAAACCCTCGGAACATTCAATTTTTAAACGCACACAGAAGTATTAACGCGTTCCGCGTGACTGTGTTAAAAAATATTGCCCGCCAATCCACCCTGTGAAGGTAGTTGGAAAGCGAAGCTTTTTACGCCACCCTCACGGTGACTGCGGCGCACTTGATATTTCACACACTACAACGTAACTTTAACCACGGCCTTTATTATTATTTACTTCACAACAATGTTCACTACTGCTTTATGATCGGTGTGATATACACTCGAATTTTCAGTTTTCACTGTAGTTACATTCTTTGCCAAGGTTAAATCAATGCACGTTCCGCGAATGGTGGTTGGTTGTTTTGCATTGGTGAAGCACATGAGTGCTAACTCTTTCCGTGGTCTACCCATAGTGGGGCAGTCTAGAAAATGAACCGAAGCAGTTACTAGGCTGGAAGGGTTTCGAATGACGTCAACCCTTTTCAAGCAGCTGCATAAGCTTTGCAACAGCTGCAATATAATCTTACGGACCGCGCCGCGCCTATTTCCGTTGTTTGCCCGCAGCCCTTATCATCCATCATGTTGGCTCATCACTTTGAAGCTTGTTTTTGTGGTTTTTCTTGCGAAAACGAGTGCTTAGTTGTACGCTGAATGCCTGAATTCAAGTAAGCTATACTGCTATACCTGCAATTGTTAGCGGTTCGTCGGGATCGTTTTTTGATTACAACGACGGACACGACAGAACCCTTGGCTGGTAGAGGTACAAAGCTTTGCTTTAAAATGTTTTTTTCCTGCCATGCAGATAATGTCTTCGTACTGAAAACAAAAGTGTCATCAATTTTAATCACAAAGACAATCACTCTACGACGCATTGCAACGATTGTACCCTATCTGTGCAGGTGCTACTCGAAGACCATCCCCATCGCTCATCGGCCTACAAAAATTCAGCGCAACTTGAGGGTGAGTGGCCAGTGCGATCATCATTAATGCGAAAACATTACATGTTCCAAAAGGCAGAAAAACCGGAGTTGTAGGCAAGGAGTGGTACCATAAATCATCATCATCACTGACGTCATCAGCGTCTTGTATGACGCCAGCAGTAATACAAAATTCAAGTTTGAACAAGCTAGAGTAAGGTGACATTAGGGAGAGTAAAGTGAACTAAGGTGAAGTAAAGCGAATGAAGGTGAATTAAAATGGATTAAGGTGGATTAAGATTAGTACAAATTATAGCAAGGTAGATTAAGGTGGATTAAAGTGGATTAAGTGGACATAAGGCTGGTAGAAATTAGAGCAAAGTGGGTTAAGGTGGATGAAGTTTGGTGCAAATTAGAGTAAAGGTGGATTAAGGTGGATTAAGGTAGTAAAAATTAGAGCAAGGTGCAATAAGGCCGATTAAGGTAGAGTTTTGAAGCACACGTAACAATGTATCAGGTCACTTATCATGCACGTAGCCAATTAGAGAAGTCATAGTGCTTTCGCATTATAATCACGTAAGGATACTTAGCTGACCTGTCAGTTTTAACTATGTGGCACCGTCCGGCACGCACATGCATCAACCGGGTCTTTTCTTAATTTTTCTCTAATATTTGTACTCATTATTTTCCTTCTCCCAGTGTAGGGTAGTCAACCAGGCGCTTTTCTGGTTAACCTCTCTGCCACCTATCTTTCTGTTCTTCTCTTCTCTGCCTTGAGCAGGAGTTAGAGAACAGTTCTTACAAATCGTCTCATAATACGCATAGAAGTCCGTTACTTTACCTGGCCACTGAAGGCGCATGGTCCAACTTGCGGACCATAAACATTTTATTTAATAAATTCTCGTGCGTGTGCTGGACCAAATTCTATTCGAGAGGGGCTGCTACCCCGGGCGTTCTACCAGGACGTGCACGGGCAGGCGCTTACACCGCGATGCTTTCTGTTCATCAGTGCGCGTGTCAATTTTTTTGGACCAGACAGAAAAGCCCATCAGTGGCTGGTGATCTGCTTAGCTTTGCTATTACATCGCACAATATAACTCGGGAAAATTCTGATTCCCCCCCCCCTCCTGAAACCTTCTTCAGCAGGCATTACATAGCAATACAGGAGAAGATTGTAGTGATCAGCCTGTTATTGAGTAAGGTGCTAACTTCGCGCCGGTTTGTTTGCTATATTTGGTTTTCTTTATATTTTACGTTATTGCAATCGCGAGTAGAGTTTTCAATCGTTACGATAGTACCGACGGCCATCATTGTTCTCTACTTAAGTCCTTTCAGATACAGGCGCACGACAGGGTCACAGAGGACTTCCCGCGGGCCAAGTTGGTACATGCTTGAAATAGCGTCGCACGTACCGTACGTTTTTGCCGGTCACCGTTTTGCACTGCATTACGACTGCTCTCAAGTTATGACTAGGCAGTAAACGAGCCTACTAAATCCGAAATTTTTATGTTGTCGTAGATTCTATAGCGGTAGAGTCTTAATCACATTAGCTCGCGCCCCACGATTTGTGATGTCCATTCTGAAATCTACGAAAGCACAATCAATTACTCTGGAATGTACGGGGATACTTATATAGAAACAGCAAATCAATTTAACCTGTAAGTTTGATTTCGACGACAGACGACTGTGTTCACAACTATCACTGTGATTTTGAGTGTTGCTTGTCTTTGTAGGCTCAAGTTCTCCATATAAAGAGTTTTAAGCTCCTAGATCACACTTTTGTCATTGTATACCGCGCATAGCCCGAACCCTTTTCCACATCAATAAAATCTTTACTGGTATCCTATCCTTTATATCTGGTCATAGGGAGTACATGCGTACCAAAAGACAATCAAATGATAATTGTGGAAACAATTTAATAATTCCTTTATATTTAGTTTGCGGTACTGTTCACTAATAAAAACTCATTTGCATTTATTTTCTCATGCTTAAACCGGAATTTGGAAGCGTCAAAGTCAGCGTAGAAATAATTGCTTCGGCTTTGTGGCGTTAATTCCTGACCGTTCCTATACAAGCTTACAGTACTAACGAAGTGCAAAAACACATTCACCACAACACATTGTTGATTTATTTTCTTCTGTGGCGGATTGGGCGTGTTTTCCCCACTTTCTTCCTACGTCAACTACAGGCTAATTACCACGCTGTCATTTTTTTTTCAACTTGCAATGAACAAAATATACGATGTGCTGCTGACACCAGCGTGCTCATACTTGCGAAAAGATTTACGACAGCGAGAATGAAAATTCGGCGTTGCGAGCGGCGCCTGGCTTCGCCTCACCTAAAAAGTCATACGTGTTACGGCACGGCTCTTGTACACGCGAGGCAGATTCATGAGCTCCATCCTCCATTTTTTTTTTCTTTCTTTGTCATCATATCTGTCTTCTTCGCTCTACGAAGCCTGCAACGCCGTGCTTACCTCTGCGCAGCTGCTCGGCGTCCCATACGGTTGGCCGGGGTTCTGCATGCGCACTTATCGCCTCAGTTTACGGCCGAGGTTGCAAAACATCGCGCTTCAGAAGCACGCCCACGGCCACACGCACACACACGCACGCACGCAGTCCCAGGGAATTTCGGAAAAATGCACGCCCGAAAGAGCACTTATAAAAGACACCTGGCAGCGGCGCAGTGCGGCGAACCATCTTGTGATTCAGTGAAGGAAGAAAGCAATGTAAAATGGGAAACACGCAAAACAAAATTAGGTAGGCAGTTCTGAAGCAGCGGCCCGGGGCACCTGGTCGTCTTCCCAGGATTTCGCAGTTCTGAGAAAAAAGAAATAAGTAAACTGGCGAACACGTGCCAGCGAGGGAGGGAGGAACGGCAAACTCCCTTTCGCTGTGTCAGTTTATGCTCTGTAAGAAGTGGCAGGAGCGTTGTTGTGGTTGTCTTGGCTTTTCAGCTGTCACTCAACGTGACACTGATTGAATTTTGAAGAATGAAGCCTATCGGTTTTGGGAAGAAACATGCCGAGTACGGAATAGTCTCCATCGCCGCATCGTCCCGCTAAGCCGGCCTTCTCGCGAAAGACATTTTTATGTGTAAAAATATAGAAAGAACAGCACACATGTCCTTTCAATTTCAAACCTAATCATAGTTAGGCCAGATCTCTTCTATCTACGTTTACTCGGAAGCAGATGAAATTTAACAGGCTTAATTTCTCTAATTTTGTAGCACCGGGCATACCACGTGATGTATTAGGACCCGCCTTCTTTTAGAGCGAGAAGAACCGAGCGAACCGAGGGGCTTTTTCATTTAGTGACTATATCAAATCAACAAACAGTGACGCCAAGGAAGGCAGAGGAAATACCTGTTTCTTCTTATTATGGAGCACAGTATTTCTTTCCCTTGTTCAACTTTAGAAATAATCAGAAATATCCGTAAAATTTACGATAGCCCTCATTGGCTCAGTAAAAAGACATAAAAATGACGCTGGATAGGGCAGCTTTCTCGTTAGTTTAACTGTGGTCTAACTCGCAGAGCCTGCACTAGTCAAGCACAGAGCCAGAGTTCGTCTCATGCCAGTGGTTGGTTGTCCTTTCTTCGACTTTGATTTACGTTTTTCTATACTAATATGAATTTTCTTGCACAATCAACCGTCAGTCGTTCATAATTCTACCATATACTGTATAAAAGCGACCTGTTTGAACGACTGTGACGCTCCTGAGTTCCTTTGTGTGTGTGTGTGTGTGTGTGTGTGTGTGTGTGTGTGTGTGTGTGTGTGTGTGTGTGTGTGTGCGTGTGCGTGTGCGTGTGTGTGTGTGTGTGTGTGTGTGTGTGTGTGTGTGTGTGTGTGTGTGTGTGTGTGTGTGTGTGTGTGTGTGTGTGTGTGTGTGTGTGTGTGTGTGTGTGTGTGTGCGTGCGTGCGTGCGTGTGTGTGTGTGTGTGTGTGTGTGTGTGTGTGCGTGCGTGTGTGTGTGTGTGTGCGTGCGTGTGTGTGTGTGTGTGTGTGTGTGTGTGTGTGTGTGTGTGTGTGTGCGTGTGCGTGTGCGTGTGCGTGTGCGTGTGCGTGTGCGTGTGCGTGTGCGTGCGTGTGTGTGTGTGTGTGTGTGTGTGTGTGTGTGTGTGTGTGTGTGTGTGTGCGTGCGTGTGTGTGTGTGTGTGTGTGTGTTTTCTTTTCTTTATCTCCCTCTCTAGGTGTGTGCACTAACTGTATAAAGTTAATTTGATATGTTCTTATTTGTTTGTTTAAAGTATCCTCATTTGACGTGGTATACATAATTATTGGCATTAAACTTGAGCCGTAGCTTTTGTATAAATTTCAGAGTGAAAAGAGCATGAAGAGTAGAAGGACATAAAAGAGGACGACAACAAGGGTGCTTCTTTCGTCTTCATTTCTATTTATCGGCATTCCGCTCGCGTTCTTTTTTACAATGACACCTAACCAGCTCGTCCAGCTGGCGATCCTTCCGCTGTGGAATTCATTCAGCCAGGAATTCATTGCAGAATATGTTGCTGCACTGAAAAAAAAAAACTGCTATTTTAGCATGCAATGAGACGTCCTGGTGAGGACAACACATTAGCTAGGCATGCTTGATAAGCCTTCTAAGTTTACTATTATGCTCCTGACTGCATATATATAGTCATGTCCGTCTCAGGCATGTTTCTATTAGATTCCCTCGTTCTTCTCCAGTGCGCAAAACGAATGCACTCACAACTAGTCAGGTATTTCACGTGATTGAAATTGTGTTTCTGGAATACCAGTATGGAAATTGAGGACATGATGTTGTACTGATTATGAGCCTTCTGAGGGTTCATCCTGCCGCGAGTTATTGATTACTTCAGCGCACTATGTTCAAAAGCAATGGGTTGACGATCGGCCAAGTTCGCAGCCCGTTTCTTCACTCGAGTTGTTTGTTTTACGCCGTTTGTCGGAACCTATTTCAGAGGCACCTCCTGTACATCGCGATCGATAGTTCTTTTGCCTTCAAGTTGGAACACGGAAATGCTGTACGTCTACTGAGATAAACACGGGACATGAAAGGCACGTTCGTAGGTAAACGGTCGCGTGCGAAACTGCTATAGCTCTTCAGAAGCTGTACACGTGGAGCTGAGCTCCTTCCAGATCTAGTAAATTTGTTTGTTACGAGTACTTCATGAATAGCTTGTGTTCTTGAGTGCACAGTATGCTTATTTTGAGCCCCCTATGGTTTAATGTATTTTGAATGCCATTATTGAGAGTTGCATTTCGGCTGTTACAAGAGGAGCATTTGGAAGTTATCGCTTATGTAGTCACGAAATATTCTAATCAGGAGACCTACTTCTTATGTACCCTAGTAACACGAGCAAATATCGGCAAAAAACTCGCCGTGGGAGATGGGATAATGATGGTGAGCTTGAACGCAAAATAATATTTAAAAGAAGTAAATAACTTACCGTCCAACCGTTTAAGACGGATTGCTTGTTAAACCTTGAAATGGGGCACCGAGTTTGTAAGACGGATTGCTTGTTAAACTTTGAAATGGGGCATCGAGTTTGCTATCCTTTCTGTTTAAGTGATTATGTTGAAAACTGTCCAGGGTAGCTATGCAGGATGCTCCTAGTTTGGCGAAACTCGAGAAGTTCACGAGCTCCGGCAACGCCCCGAGATGAAATTACTAATGGTACCAAGACAAAGTTTCTCCATCGGCACACCTCCCGTTTCATTGGTTTATCTAGATTCACTCTGGGCGGCTATCATTCCTTGGGCGTTGCCATATGGGAGGTCGACAAACTGCGGCTCTCGGGATCATACCATCGGTGCATGGTCGCGCCTTCTTTCACTTGTTTGTCGTTCTACCGAGTGCATCACAGGCCCAAGCAACTTATAAAATAAATGAATTTAGTACAATATTATTATTCACATTAAGGTGGTGTATAAGAGTTTTAAAGTTAACAAGATGTACACTGAATGTGTATGAGACTAATTTGTAATTTAATACGTTTCGTGTTATACCACGAGGGAACGCTCCCCCTCCATCTCTTTATTCCTAATTGAATTGGTGCGGCTCGCTACTTGCCTGCGCTCGCATTTCCGAGCACATATTGGTGTGCGCCTGGCTTTCACACTGGGCTTTCAACAGATGGCTCCTTGCTCACGCTAAAGGAACGCTGCGAGACGAAGTGAGCGTCGGCTAACGCCGAAGTGGTTTGCCGCGCGCTTACCGTTAAGCACCCAGGAATGCCGGAAAGCAAAAGGTCAGAAAACTACGCTTTATTTTCTTTTACATTGTGATGCATCTTCATGGTGGCTAGCACCAGGTGATGGCTTAAAACAACCGCAGGAAAGAGCCTTCATACTGCGTAGCCCCGGGCGATCAGTGGCTTCTAACAAACGCAAGAAATTGTCGTTGCTGCGCACGTGGCCGTTAATTGACTGCCACCACTTCCATGTCAGGTGGGACTCCAGCAGTGCTGCAGTTACCCTGTACTTACCACTGACGAGGTGGCGCTTCACTGTTTGACAATAACTTTCTATTTTTTGCATGTGAACGCCCATGATGGGATCCATTTGATGACGCCATAATAAGCTAATAAAGGCGCATACCATTACTCAAGTTAATTCAACCTAGTTACAACCACGTTCAGGCCTAGCTACATCCAAGTTTAAACCTTCACACGGCCAAGTTCAACCTATAGCTACAGCCAAGTTCTGCGCGTCGCGCGGAATTCGACTCACGTTTACGGTCTCTATACTCGGGATCTTGTCGCCGCTGTCTCTTGTTCTCCTATTGCCTGGTCGCGTATTCTGGATCTGCTCGTCGCTGCCGTTGCCACTCTCGTACAGCGGCAAGCCTCGCTTCTCGAATCGCCGCTTCTTCTTCGGAAGTACGTACTACCTTTGTACGTCCCATGGCTGAATCTGATCGAGGACCGCCGTGCACCGGCTTACATAGCCGTTGCTCGCTGTCGTCGCATGCGCAGAACACAGGCAGTAGGTTGCGCCAGGTGTTCTAGCGGCTGCGTCGTCGCTGGTTGCCATGGCTACGGCGCGGCTGGCTTTCTGTGAAACACCATACTTTTTACGGCTAGCTTAAACAGCTTCGCTGCTGAAAAAAAGATTTGGTTTGGTTTGGTTTGGTGCCTATGGTTATGGCTCAGTCCACTACAGTCGACCGCCTACTATGAATCGGGCGACAGTAGCTAAATAGGCAAGAAAGTTTAATGACATTTTGCAACTTAATAATGAGATAATAAATAATCATCACTAATATCAATTGTAGCAGTATGTTATGTTAAAATTTAAAGTTAGTATGTTTGTTTTTGTGGTGAGGCAAAATACAAAAATAACACTGATAAAATCAAAGAAATTAAGCAACCTTCTGCCCTGCAGGCACTTCATCATCGTCTCTATCACGTCTACGATAATCAATACGTCGCATGGTTTAAAGCATTCCTGCTAGCATACTTTATTTTTTATTTTATTTATTTAGAAAATACTCCCTTGCAGGAGGGGCAGAAGTACTTTGTCTCATAAAGAAAACAAGGTTGCACAACTGAGCGCCGCGAATCTATTCAACTGCAAATAGGAATTCTCACAAATATCACCAGTAAATGTACAGATAACAACATTGCTATTCAAAAAAATTAATTGTTCAGATATGGAAACTCACGAAACAGAACAGGAAGCGGACACACAAGGTTCATTCGTAGCGATGAAGGAGATGGCCGTCAGGCGGTACTAGAGTAGTACCAATGGCCAGAGATATTCGCGAACATTTCTTTTCACTGTCTTTGCATAATGAGACGAAGCACCGGAAGCCGAAGCAATGGAGAAATGCGTGCCGCCGTCCATATCCAGATATCTGTTTTCATTGTTCTTTATTTGCTAAATTGCGCTTCAAGAACGTTTCCTTTAAATGGCGCAATTTTCGCGCGTAAGTTCATTTCCGGTACATCTGCCTCCTTCCGAGACAATGAAGCAAGATTGAAGCTTCAGAACGCTCAAATAGAAATTGGATCACTTTGTGCCGGTAGCTGCAGAGCGGCAAACAAAAAGAAATTCGGCAGAACCCATATCACGATAACTGCCGAATTGAATGCTATTAGCATTGGGACAATGTAGTGACCTAGCGTATTGCCAAACGCCGCGCATGGCGCGTGCGGGGATATGCATTCAGGCAACATTGTCTTGATATATACTCGTATATTCCGCCAAGCACCGGATAAATATGAAATATTTTATTTGTCATTGGAAAAGCGGCACCTATCTGTGACTCAAGTTGGCGTCAAAGTGGTTCAATAAGAGCGGCACCTACTCGGTGCCGCGTACTCAGTACCCAGGTTTGTCCGACGGTTGGTTTCAAACTCCACTGCACGAACACCTCAGACCCTTGCCCCACCCATTATACAATGGGCTGCCCTGGAACCCAAGTTGACGGGAAAATGGTTAGAGACATTATAGTCAGATCAGGTTTCTCGCTAGTAAAACGCCAGAATTATTTCAATGGTAGTGACACCTACTATATACGTATCGGTATTTTTCTCGGCAGTCCAAGCAAACAGATGTTAATATACGGTAGCAGTTAAATTCTCGAAACTGCGTTTGCCTTGTACTCCCGTCCATTCGGTTGCGCTAAACATTGACATCATCCAAGTTGTTTTGTAGTCGTCAGACCCGCCTCCTAATCTCGAGCTTCACTGCCGCCATAGGCCGAGAAACCGCAATTACTGTACGATGCACATATTGTGACTGGCATTTGCTACAGAATTGGTCGTTGTTGCTTCCGAAATACATTTCAGCTACAATCGCTCTTACGGTCTGTGTGAAGCGCAATGCCCTGCTATAATTGCCAACCGCTGTTGCGCGATAGCGCACTGGTTAGAGCATCCAACTCTCAAGTGCACACCAATGCAGTGACATGCGTTTGATGTTGTGGCGGCTGAGCCTATTGCGATCTTCAAACTCAGAATGAGAAGGCAACCTGACGACCATGACCACCGGCATAAAAGAATGAACCGACAGTCAAAGCAAACCCAGCTTTGAACACTTAACTGTGGTCACAATAAAACTACGCTGCCGCTCTGATGATAATTAAGTATATGTGGTAAAATAACTGCGGAAATTGTACAAAGTTTCGTGGGCCGAAATGAAGTTTATGGACGCAGACATAAGAATTTTTCTTTATTGACATTTCCTTTTTCCTGACACGTGCTCTGAGAAGCCGCTCTATTAGCTCCCTCCACACGCTTATCATGACACCTGGGATGCGTGTCGGCACAAAGGCATCGAATTTTTATTGGCACCAGCAACGACAGTGAAGTTTAACGTTTGTTGTTTATCAACTGCAACACTATAAAAAGTTTAGCTATACTGAAGAGCCCGGATATCCCAAAATAGTTGCTTAAAGCCCAAATGAGTCCACAGGAAAAAAGAATATAAACAGAAAAAAATAGCGTAGCTTGCACTTGAAGCGCAATGCTAATGATACAGCGGAGCTGATGGGCACCTAGCTAGTCCTGGCTTTTGGGCTAGGCCAATCACTACCAATCATCCCCAGCATTTTACGGAATTTATTGATTATTGATTGATTACTGATTATCGGCTAAACATATATCGCCGAGAGCTAGTGGGGCTATACTAGTTCAGGTGCAACCAAACTAGGAAGGTTCATTAAGATTCATCAATGTCACTCCCTCACCAGAACAGGAATTGGCCTCCCTAGTGCAGTATTCGGCCGTTACCTCCCTCATGACTCCGACAATTAACCCATGGCCCTCAGTCCCCAGCGGCTGCGGAGCACCTGACCAAGGCGGCGGGCAGACCTGCTACGCGGCAGAGGGTGCTAAGAATCTCTGGGTCCGGACAGCCCGCCAATGGAAACTGAACCTGCAACGTTCAACGCGCGCACCCTCTCGAGTGAGGCTAGCTTAGTAAGACTATTTGAAGAATTATCAGGCATTGCCTCGGATATTATTGTCCTTAGTGAGGTTATAAGAACTGGTGAGGCTTACACAGTGCTGACTGACGGCCACGTCCTCTGCTACAGAGGCCTTCCAGATTAGAGAGAATCCGGGGTAGGATTTCTGGTCCATAACAACATAGCGGGCAACATTGATGAATTCCACAGCATTAGGGAGAGGGTAGCAGTCGTCACAATAAAGCTGAATAGGAGGTACAAAATGAAGGTAGTACAAGCCTATGCCCCAACCTCTAGCCACGATGATGAAGAAATAGAACAGTTTTATGAAGATGTTGAACTAGCAATGAGAAAGGTGCAAACTCAGTATACTTTAGTCATGGGCGACTTCATTGCAAAAGTGGGGGGAAAAGCAGGTTGGTGAGCAAGCAATTTGCAACTACGGCATCGATTCTAGGAATGCAAGAGGAGAGATATTAGTAGAATTCGCGGAAAGGAATAGGCTCCGAATAATGAATACCTTCTTCAGGAAGCGCAGCAACAGGAAGTGGACCTGGAAAAGCCCTAATGGAGAAACAAGGAATGAAATAGATTTCATACTCTCTGCCGATCCAAGCATAGTGCAGGATGTAAAAGTGTTAGGTTAGTTAAAGTGCAGTGACAATAGGTTAGTGAGGTCTAGGATTTCTCTAAATTTGAAGAAAGAGTGAAATTAGTCAAGAGGAAATAGGCCAACCTAGAGGCAGTAAGGGTAAAAGCAGACCAATTCAGGCTGGTGCTCGCAAACAAATATGCAGCTTTGGAAAAGGAAGATAAAGAAAACAGAGCTAATGAATAGAACCGTAACTAGGTTGATCTCAGAAGCAGCAATTGAAGTGGGAGGTAAGGCACCAAGGCAACCAGTAGGTAAGCTTTCCCAAGTAACAAAAGACCTAATAAAGAAACGACAAAACATGAAAATGTCCAACTCGAGAGATTATATAGAATTCGCTGAACTGTGAAAACTGATCAACAAGAAGAACGTAAGGGATATTCGAAATTATAACGTGGGAAACATTCAGGAAGCCGTAAAATATAGACGCAGCATTAAATCAGTAAAAAGAAAGCTTGGCATAGGACAAGGCAAGTAGTATGCACTGAAAGATAAGCATGGTAATATCATCAGCAATTTTGATGACATAGTAAAAGCAGTGGAAGAATTCTATACTGACCTGTACAGTGCCCAAAACAGCCAAGATACTTTCATTTGAAATAGTGATAAACCGAATACAGAGGCTCCTTCTATAACTAGCGATGAAGTTAGAAGGGCCTTGAAAGACATGACCAGGGGAAAACCTGCTGGAGAAGATGGAATAACAGTAGATTTAATCAAAGCTGGAGGAGATATCATGCTTGAAAAGCTTGCGGCCCTTCATACGCAATACCCCACAACTTCAAGTGTACCAGAGAGCTGGAAGAACGCCAACATTATACTAATCCACAGGAAGGTAGGCGTTAAAGAATTGACGAATTTTAAACCCATTACTTGCTTTCAGTATTGTATAAAATATTCAAGAAGATAATTTCCAATAGAATCAGGGCAACACTCGACTTCACCAAACCAAGAGAACAGGCTGGCTTCAGGAAGGGATATTCTACGATGGATCATATCCATGTCATCAATCCGGTAATCGAGAAATCTGCGGAGTACAATAAACCTGTCTATATGGCTTTCATAGATTATGAAAAGGCGTTTGATTCAGTAGAGATACCAGCAGTATTAGATGCATTGCATAATCAAGGAGTACAGGATGCACACGTGAATATCTTAGCAAACATCTACAAGGATTCCACAGCTACCGTGGTTCTCCACAAGAAAAGTAGAATGTTACCTATCAAGACAGGGGTCAGGCAAGGGGACACAATCTCTCCAATGCTATTCACTGCATGCTTAGAAGAAGTATTCAAGCTCTTAGACTGGGAAGGCTTAGGAGTGAGGGCCAACAGCGAATGTCTCAGCAACCTTCGATTTGCAGATGACATTGTCCTATTCAGCAACAATGGAGACGAAAACAGCAAATGATTGAGAACCTTAATCGAGAAAGTGTAAGAATTGGGTTGAAGATGAATACGCAGGAGACAAAGATAATGTTCAATAGCCTGGCAAGGGAACAAGAATTCAGGATAGCCAGTCAGCCTCTAGAGTCTGTAAAGGAGTACGTTTATCTAGGTCAGTTACTGACACGGGACCCTGATCACGAGAAAGAAATTTACAGAAGAATAAAATTGGGTTGGAGTGCTAATGTCAGGCATTGCCAAATCCTGACTGGGAGCTTACCACTGTCGTTGAAAAGAAAAGTGTACAATCATTGCATTCTACCCGTGCTAACATATGGGGCAGAAACTTGGAGCTTAACAAAGAAACGATGGAACCAAAAATCTTAGGACTAACATTAAGAGACAGGAAGAGAGCGGTGTGGATCAGAGAAGAAACGGGGATAGCCGATATTCTAGTTGACATTAAGCGGAAGAAATGGAGATGGACAGGCCATGTAATGCGTAGGATGGATAACCGGTGGACCATTAGGGTTACGGAATGAACACCAAGAGAAGGGAAGCGCAGTCGAGGTCGGCAGAATACCAGATGGGATGATGAAGTTAGGAAATTTGCAGGCGCAAGTTGGAATACGCTAGCGACACACAGGGGTAATTAGAGATCGCAGGGAGAGGCCTTCGTCCTGCAGTAGACATAAAATATAGGCTGATGATGACGACTGATTATCTATTGATTGGCTATCGATCGGCCATCACAACGTACTGGCCACGTATTTGGGCTAAGCTAAGCACTACAAGTAATCCTTAGTATTTATCGAAATTTATTGATTACTGATCGATTATCGATTAGGTATTGATTGAATATCAATGACTGACTAAGCTTAAGTATTCCCAACAATGCTTCGCTATACTTAGCCAGGCTGAGTTTCGCTAGTCACAGGGGTATGTGCCATTGTCCTTGGACCCTTTCTGCACACTGCCAGGATCGGCCCACATTTTCTGTTCGCGCGTTAGGGACTGACGGTCGGCTTAAATAGCTCCACTCATAAAAACAAATTATCCC